>NW_027325365.1:455811-623311 GCF_036924035.1 Leuresthes tenuis
CCAATCAAAAAGCTATAGAAGAGTGCTTTGGTGTGCAGGGACACAATCGGGGGCCGTGGGGTTGTGTTGTGGGGGGGTGAGGGTCTGAGGCGGGGAGGCCCCCCCACCAGCTCTGTGTTTGTGGGCTGCAGGGTCCTGTCAGCCACTGTGAAAGGGCCTCGGGTCTGCAGAAACAGGGACAGATGGGAGGGCTCAGAGGGAGGAATAATCACTGCTGCGTCCTCCACTGTCCGTCCGTCCAACTGTCCATCGGTCCATCGTCCATCCATCGGTCCGTCCGTCCATCTGTCCATCGGTCCGTCCATCGGTCCGTCCATCGGTCCATTGGTCCATCGGTCCGTCCATCGGTCCATCGGTCCGTCCAACTGTCCGTCCATTGGTCCGTCCATCGGTCCATCCATCGGTCCGTTGGTCCGTCCATCGGTCCGTCCATCTGTCCGTCCGTCCAACTGTCGGTCCGTTGGTCCGTCCATCGGTCCGTCCATCGGTCCATCGGTCCGTCCATCGGTCCGTCCATCGGTCCATCGGTCCATCGGTCCGTCCATCTGTCCATCGGTCCGTCCATCGGTCCATCGGTCCATCGGTCCGTTCAACTGTCCATCCGTCCGTCCATCGGTCCGTCCTACTGTCCATCGGTCCGTCCGTCGGTCCGTCCATCGGTCCGTCCATCGGTCCGTCCATCGGTCCGTCCAACTGTCCATCCATCGGTCCATCGGTCCGTCCAACTGTCCATCCGTCCGTCCATCGGTCCGTCCAACTGTCCATCGGTCCGTCCGTCGGTCCGTCCATCGGTCCATCGGTCCGTCCATCGGTCCGTCCATCGGTCCGTCCAACTGTCCATCCATCGGTCCATCGGTCCGTCCAACTGTCCATCCGTCCGTCGGTCCGTCCAACTGTCCATCGGTCCGTCCATCGGTCCGTCGGTCCGTCCATCGGTCCGTCCATCGGTCCGTCCAACTGTCCATCCATCGGTCCATCGGTCCGTCCAACTGTCGGTCCATCGGTCCGTCCAACTGTCCATCGGTCCGTCCGTCGGTCCGTCCATCGGTCCGTCCGTCGGTCCGTCCATCGGTCCGTCCAACTGTCCATCCATCGGTCCGTCCATCGGTCCGTCCATCGGTCCGTCCAACTGTCCATCCGTCCGTCCATCGGTCCGTCCATCGGTCCGTCCAACTGTCCATCGGTCCGTCCGTCGGTCCGTCCATCGGTCCGTCCAACTGTCCATCCATCGGTCCGTCCATCGGTCCGTCCATCGGTCCGTCCAACTGTCCATCCGTCCGTCCATCGGTCCATCCATCGGTCCGTCCAACTGTCCATCGGTCCGTCCATCGGTCCATTGGTCCGTCCATCGGTCCATCCGTCCGTCCATCGGTCCGTCCAACTGTCCATCCGTCCGTCCATCGGTCCGTCCAACTGTCGGTCCATCGGTCCGTCCAACTGTCCATCGGTCCGTCCGTCGGTCCGTCCATCGGTCCGTCCGTCGGTCCGTCCATCGGTCCGTCCAACTGTCCATCCATCGGTCCGTCCATCGGTCCGTCCATCGGTCCGTCCAACTGTCCATCCGTCCGTCCATCGGTCCGTCCATCGGTCCGTCCAACTGTCCATCGGTCCGTCCGTCGGTCCGTCCATCGGTCCGTCCAACTGTCCATCCATCGGTCCGTCCATCGGTCCGTCCATCGGTCCGTCCAACTGTCCATCCGTCCGTCCATCGGTCCATCCATCGGTCCGTCCAACTGTCCATCCGTCCGTCCATCGGTCCATTGGTCCGTCCATCGGTCCATTGGTCCGTCCATCGGTCCATCCGTCCGTCCATCGGTCCGTCCAACTGTCCATCCGTCCGTCCATCGGTCCATCCATCGGTCCGTCCAACTGTCCATCGGTCCGTCCATCGGTCCATTGGTCCGTCCATCGGTCCATTGGTCCATCCATCGGTCCATCGGTCCGTCCAACTGTCCATCGGTCCGTCCGTCCGTCCAACTGTCCATCGGTCCTTCCAACTGTCCATCGGTCCAACTGTCCATCGGTCCGTCCATCGGTCCAACTGTCCATCGGTCCGTCCATCGGTCCATCGGTCCGTCCGTCGGTCCGTCCATCGGTCCGTCCGTCGGTCCGTCCATCGGTCCGTCCAACTGTCCATCCATCGGTCCGTCCATCGGTCCGTCCATCGGTCCGTCCAACTGTCCATCCGTCCGTCCATCGGTCCGTCCATCGGTCCGTCCAACTGTCCATCGGTCCGTCCGTCGGTCCGTCCATCGGTCCGTCCAACTGTCCATCCATCGGTCCGTCCATCGGTCCGTCCATCGGTCCGTCCAACTGTCCATCCGTCCGTCCATCGGTCCATCCATCGGTCCGTCCAACTGTCCATCCGTCCGTCCATCGGTCCATTGGTCCGTCCATCGGTCCATTGGTCCGTCCATCGGTCCATCCGTCCGTCCATCGGTCCGTCCAACTGTCCATCCGTCCGTCCATCGGTCCATCCATCGGTCCGTCCAACTGTCCATCGGTCCGTCCATCGGTCCATTGGTCCGTCCATCGGTCCATTGGTCCATCCATCGGTCCATCGGTCCGTCCAACTGTCCATCGGTCCGTCCGTCCGTCCAACTGTCCATCGGTCCTTCCAACTGTCCATCGGTCCGTCCATCGGTCCAACTGTCCATCGGTCCGTCCATCGGTCCATCGGTCCGTCCATCGGTCCATCGGTCCGTCCATCGGTCCATCGGTCCGTCCATCGGTCCGTCCGTCCATCGGTCCGTCCATCGGTCCGTCCATCGGTCCGTCCATCGGTCCATCGGTCCGTCCATCGGTCCGTCCATCGGTCCGTCCATCGGTCCGTCCAACTGTCCATCGGTCCGTCCAACTGTCCATCGGTCCAACTGTCCATCGGTCCGTCCATCGGTCCAACTGTCCATCGGTCCGTCCATCGGTCCATTGGTCCGTCCATCGGTCCATTGGTCCATCCATCGGTCCATCGGTCCGTCCAACTGTCCATCGGTCCGTCCGTCCGTCCAACTGTCCATCGGTCCTTCCAACTGTCCATCGGTCCAACTGTCCATCGGTCCGTCCATCGGTCCAACTGTCCATCGGTCCGTCCATCGGTCCATCGGTCCGTCCATCGGTCCATCGGTCCGTCCATCGGTCCATCGGTCCGTCCATCGGTCCATCGGTCCATCGGTCCGTCCATCGGTCCGTCCATCGGTCCGTCCATCGGTCCATCGGTCCGTCCATCGGTCCGTCCATCGGTCCGTCCATCGGTCCGTCCATCGGTCCGTCCATCGGTCCAACCGGCTACTCTGACAGGACCTGGAGTCAGAAACATTTTCTTCCTGCACATGTATGAAAAGTGTGGATCAGCTGATTAAACAGAGCTGATCCAATGAAAAAACACTGGTTTATTTCCACTTCTGCAACAGGTTGTCTATGATCAGTTAGTCTGGATTTAAATGATTGATCCCCCAGATTAATCATTTAAATACAAACAAGTTTAGCAAAAAAGTTGGAAAATTATGCAACATAAACCTTTAGGAAAGAATCTGCAGCATCAGCAGTAAAAGCTGTTTCCATCGTGTTCCTTCAGCTTCCTTTAATGACTCTTTTTAACGCTCTGAACTGATTGAATCTGAGTCCATTCCTGCTGAATCCCAGATTCCAGCTGCTCAGCAGTCCCTGGTTGTCTGGTTCTCCTCTTCATGATGCTCCAACATCTGCAGCAGCAGACAGATGTGGACTGCAGGCAGGCAGCCGAGCTCACACACTCTGAGTGTCTGAAGCTGCTGGAAGTCCTGCAGAAGGAGGTCTGGCATCGTCCTGCTGAAATAACCACGGACCTCCCGGGAAAAGACGGCACCTTGATGGCAGCATCTGTCTCTGCAGAACTCCAACATCCAGCTGTGCATCAGTGGTACCTTCACCCAGATGAAGCCCTCCATGCCCTGGACTCTGCTGCAGCCCCAGACCATCACAGACGCTGCTTTAAACCTTCCTCTGAGAACAGCTGGATGCTCTTTCTCAGCAGTTTTTCCCAGAAGCAGCTGAAACGTGGACTCATCTGCCCACAGAACACGTGTCCACTGTCTTTCTGTCCCTCTGAGATGAGCTGGAGTCCAGAGAACTGGGCCGTGGTTCTGCTCAGAGCTGATATATGGCTTCCTCCTGGTGTGATGCAGCTTCAGCTCACATTTCTGGATGCAGCCGTGGACTGTGTTGAGTGGAAATGCTTTTCCCAGCTCCTCCTGAGCCCATGTGGCTGTATGGATCATGGTGGCTCTTTTATTCTATAAACTTTCTGTCTTTCTTTGGCTCCAGAACAGCTTTCACTGAGTTGCTGCTTCAGGTTCTGGATTTGGTTCTGTTGGTGTCACACTGTGAGGTCATCTGAGGTCATCTGAGGTCATCTGGGTTTGTTTTATTTTGTCTTGTCATTTCCTGTTTTATTTTGAAATCGTAACTCTCTCCTGTTTCAGGCTTTTTGTTTCATCCATCAGTGGAATATGACTTTGGGTAAATATCCTGATTTTAAGTTTAAGTTATCAGTTCTTTTATCTGTTGTGGAGTTTGCTCATTTTATTATTGTAAATATCAGTTTGTGAGTTTTCCACCTTCTGTCTGAGCCTCGTTTAGCAGAATATCTGTGAGCTCCAGCTCATGGAAACTTCCTGTTCTGAGGGGAAACTAACCCAGACTCTGGCAGCAGTAAGAGGCGGTTCTGTGCTTCTGGTTCCTGCTGCTGTGCCTGAACTCTGCTGCAGGTTGGAGGTGATTGATGCTCCTCCAACATGTAAATCAGCTCAGCTGATGAGGTGATGGATGGCATCTTTAACAGAGAACACAATTGCTGATGAGTCCCTGGACTGGAGTGGTGCTCCTCTTTTGGAGCCTCTATCTGTGTTTTTACGCCTTTGTCTGAGATCCCAAAGTGAACCATTGAGACGAGTGAGTCTTGTGTTCCCTGCAGCCGCCTTTGTGAGCCTCACAATGAGCTTTCAGCTCTGTTGGTGGCGGAGCTTCTTTTCATCTCAGCCTGCAGACATGCAGCGTGAGGCAGGAGAGGAGATCCTGCAGCCTCCTCCAGAGGAAGCTGTTCTGACCCAGAGCTGCTCCACAGAGAGGGTTTGAGCTGCACTCTGAGATGTTCAGACTCAGTTTCTCTGGGATCAGGACCCAGCTGTAGATGCTGCCCCCCCCCCAGCTGTAGATGCTGCCCCCCCCCAGCTGTAGATGCTGCCCCCCCCCAGCTGTAGATGCTGCCCCCCCCGGCTGTAGATGCTGCCCCCCCCCAGCTGTAGATGCTGCCCCCCCCGGCTGTAGATGCTGCCCCCCCCCAGCTGTAGATGCTGCCCCCCCCCAGCTGTAGATGCCCCCCCCCAGCTGTAGATGCTGCCCCCCCCCAGCTGTAGATGCTGCCCCCCCCCCCCCCCCCCCCCCCCCAGCTGTAGATGCTGCCCCCCCCCAGCTGTAGATGTTGCCCCCCCCCCCCGGACCTCACACTTATCTCTCTGTGTCCTTTCTCCTCGTCTCCTTCACACTTGACAGTCGGCTGAGTTCAGCCTGCACTGAAAGGCCTTTGTGTCGACCCGCTGCGCCTGTTTTCCTCCGTGGCCTGAGGGGCCTGAGGGGCCCGAGGGGGCCAGGGGCCAGAGGTACTGAGCCCGGGGCCCCCAGTGCTGGCCTGGGGCCTGCAGCGGCCCCCTCTCCGGTCACGCTCTCCCTCTTTCACTGACAGTTTGTTCTCAATTAGATATCTTTTGTCCCCGACAGAAAGCCTCTGCGGGCTGGGGGGGCGCCGCTCTGCGTCCACGCCATAATGCCGATGTTTCGCCTCTCACGGACCCCCGCCGCGGCGCTCTTTACGCTCTCATTTCGGCCTTTCTCAAAGCGCCGCCTTTCAGCGCAGCTGAATAGCACTTAACTAGCTTTTTAAAACTTCCTCCATATCTAAATCTCATCGAGACGCCGTTCAGACGGACAGGAATGTGCCGCCGCAGAGCTTCAATTAAAACTTTATTGTACGCAGAACCTGAGCGTATTGATCACTAATCACTTGAATGACGACCTATAATCACATGTTAATGGGGGGGGGGCGTCTTTTTGCATGAGCCTGTGCTGCAGTTTCATTCTGTTTCATTTCGGCCCGTTTGTCATGTTTCAGTTTGATAAAAACAATCAGTTTTAATTTGAGAAATACAGAAACTTTCAGCATCTTCTGAACACTGATTTTATTCTGGATTTTCTCAGGAACCTTAAACAGTTCCATGAACTCTGCGTGGAGTCGGGTCCCAGCGGCCCCGGGAAGGAAACTGTCAGTTTTGAGTTCTGTTTTTGTCTCGTTTTCAGGTTTTACGTCAGTTTCTGGTCATGTTTTTGTCTCGTTTTCAGGTTTTAGGTTAGTTTCTGGTCATGTTTTTGTCTCGTTTTCAGGTTTTAGGTCAGTTTCTGGTCATGTTTTTGTCTCGTTTTCAGGTTTTAGGTTAGTTTCTGGTCATGTTTTTGTCTCGTTTTCAGGTTTTACGTCAGTTTCTGGTCATGTTTTTGTCTCGTTTTCAGGTTTTAGGTTAGTTTCTGGTCATGTTTTTGTCTCGTTTTCAGGTTTTAGGTTAGTTTCTGGTCATGTTTTTGTCTCGTTTTCAGGTTTTACGTCAGTTTCTGGTCATGTTTTTGTCTCGTTTTCAGGTTTTAGGTTAGTTTCTGGTCATGTTTTTGTCTCGTTTTCAGGTTTTACGTCAGTTTCTGGTCATGTTTTTGTCTCGTTTTCAGGTTTTAGGTTAGTTTCTGGTCATGTTTTTGTCTCGTTTTCAGGTTTTAGGTCAGTTTCTGGTCATGTTTTTGTCTCGTTTTCAGGTTTTAGGTTAGTTTCTGGTCATGTTTTTGTCTCGTTTTCAGGTTTTACGTTAGTTTCTGGTCATGTTTTTGTCTCGTTTTCAGGTTTTAGGTTAGTTTCTGATCATGTTTTTGTCTCGTTTTCAGGTTTTAGGTTAGTTTCTGGTCATGTTTTTGTCTCGTTTTCAGGTTTTAGGTTAGTTTCTGGTCATGTTTTTGTCTCGTTTTCAGGTTTTAGGTTAGTTTCTGATCATGTTTTTGTCTCGTTTTCAGGTTTTAGGTCAGTTTCTGGTCATGTTTTTGTCTCGTTTTCAGGTTTTAGGTTAGTTTCTGGTCATGTTTTTGTCTCGTTTTCAGGTTTTAGGTCAGTTTCTGGTCATGTTTTTGTCTCGTTTTCAGGTTTTAGGTTAGTTTCTGGTCATGTTTTTGTCTCGTTTTCAGGTTTTAGGTTAGTTTCTGGTCATGTTTTTGTCTCGTTTTCAGGTTTTAGGTCAGTTTCTGGTCATGTTTTTGTCTCGTTTTCAGGTTTTAGGTTAGTTTCTGGTCATGTTTTTGTCTCGTTTTCAGGTTTTACGTTAGTTTCTGGTCATGTTTTTGTCTCGTTTTCAGGTTTTAGGTTAGTTTCTGATCATGTTTTTGTCTCGTTTTCAGGTTTTAGGTTAGTTTCTGGTCATGTTTTTGTCTCGTTTTCAGGTTTTAGGTTAGTTTCTGGTCATGTTTTTGTCTCGTTTTCAGGTTTTACGTTAGTTTCTGGTCATGTTTTTGTCTCGTTTTCAGGTTTTAGGTTAGTTTCTGATCATGTTTTTGTCTCGTTTTCAGGTTTTAGGTCAGTTTCTGGTCATGTTTTTGTCTCGTTTTCAGGTTTTAGGTTAGTTTCTGGTCATGTTTTTGTCTCGTTTTCAGGTTTTAGGTCAGTTTCTGGTCATGTTTTTGTCTCGTTTTCAGGTTTTAGGTTAGTTTCTGGTCATGTTTTTGTCTCGTTTTCAGGTTTTAGGTTAGTTTCTGGTCATGTTTTTGTCTCGTTTTCAGGTTTTAGGTCAGTTTCTGGTCATGTTTTTGTCTCGTTTTCAGGTTTTAGGTTAGTTTCTGGTCATGTTTTTTCTCTTTTCACGTCAGGTTGACTCTGGTCACCTGTTCTAGTTTCACAGCTCTTCCCTCGGTGTTTAGTTTCCAGGTTTCTGCTGAATCCTCGCCTCTCCTCCCATCATCCAAACTCGCGTTTGCTCCAGTCTTGTCAGGTTTTTGCCATCTTACCACAGTTTAGATTTTTGGTATCCGGCTCATGAGGCTTTATGTTCTCGCTTTTTGTAATAAATCAAGTTTTGCTTTAAACAGAACAATTAAATTTGTTCAGTTTGTGGGAATAAACAGCAGGAATAAATCCGGAGAACGATCCTAAAATCCTCTTTTCCTCAAATCTGTTTTTCCCAACTTTTTATCCTCATAAATTTTATCTTATTTTATAAAACCTGCAACCAAAACAACTTTAAATATCTCAAAGTGAATCATCCTCATATCAGCGTGAGTCAGGATCTGTGAGGAAGCAGAAATCATAAACTTATCACCTCCAGCTTCTTCTTCTTCTTTTCTCCTTTTGGATTTTAATATTCCCTGAAAAGCCTCCAGCTGATCCAAAACCCTGCAGCCAGAGTTCTGCTGAGAACTAACAGCAGAGATCATGTTTCTCCAGAGTTTCTAAAAGCAGAATGGGAGGCAGAGCCTTCAGTTATCAGGCCCCTAAAAGCAGAATGGGAGGCAGAGCCTTCAGTTATCAGGCCCCTAAAAGCAGAATGGGAGGCAGAGCCTTCAGTTATCAGGCCCCTAAAAGCAGAACGGGAGGCAGAGCCTTCAGTTATCAGGCCCCTAAAAGCAGAATGGGAGGCAGAGCCTTCTGTTATCAGGCCCCTAAAAGCAGAATGGGAGGCAGAGCCTTCAGTTATCAGGCCCCTAAAAGCAGAATGGGAGGCAGAGCCTTCAGTTATCAGGCCCCTAAAAGCAGAATGGGAGGCAGAGCCTTCAGTTATCAGGCCCCTAAAAGCAGAATGGGAGGCAGAGCCTTCAGTTATCAGGCCCCTAAAAGCAGAATGGGAGGCAGAGCCTTCAGTTATCAGGCCCCTAAAAGCAGAATGGGAGGCAGAGCCTTCAGTTATCAGGCCCCTAAAAGCAGAATGGGAGGCAGAGCCTTCAGTTATCAGGCCCCTAAAAGCAGAATGGGAGGCAGAGCCTTCAGTTATCAGGCCCCTAAAAGCAGAATGGGAGGCAGAGCCTTCAGTTATCAGGCCCCTCTCTGTGGAACCAGCTGCCAGTTTGGCTTCAGGAAGCAGACACCCTCTTTACCTTTAAGATCAGGCTGAAACTTTCCTTTCTGATAAAGCTTATAGTTAGGGATGGCTCAGGTGAGCCTGAAACATCCCATAGTTCTGCTGCTATAGGCCCAGCCTGCTGGGGGAGCTCCCATGATGCACCTCTCCTCTCTACCTTTAAGATCAGGCTGAAACTTTCCTTCCTGGTTCTGGTTCTGATGGAGGTTTCTTCCTGTTAAAGGGAGTTTTTTCTCTCCACAGTTGGGCTCAGGATGAGGAATTGGATCAGAGAGAAGTTTAGATCCAACCTGTTGGTTCCCTTAGCTGTGAAACAGTTTTAATTGGCTCTGAATGAATTGGACTAATTTAATTATGATTTGAATGCTGAATTGGACTGAATGTTTGAAGTGCCCTGAGGTGACATCTGTGATTCGACACTTTATGAATAAAGATTAATGAGTCCATCTTCACACTTTAACGTTTCCCCGCTGAACCCGTCGGGTTTTCTGTGAACTCTGTGTCTCAGAACCAGAACGCTGCAGTTTGTGGTGTTATTGGGTTCTATTAAAGCCACGATCCTGCGAGAACACACAAAGCTGCAGTTTGTGGTGTTATTGGGTTCTATTAAAGCCACGATCCTGCGAGAACACACAAAGCTGCAGTTTGTGGTGTTATTGGGTTCTATTAAAGCCACGATCCTGCGAGAACACACAAAGCTGCAGTTTGTGGTGTTATTGGGTTCTATTAAAGCCACGATCCTGCGAGAACACACAAAGCTGCAGTTTGTGGTGTTATTGGGTTCTATTAAAGCCACGATCCTGCAAGAACACACAAAGCTGCAGTTTGGTCACACGACGGCGGCGGCGGCTCACCATCACACAGCTAATCAGATCTGATCCCCGCTGAGCAGGCGAGGCCCAGGAAGAATGGGGCTGCAGCCAGAGGGGGGGGGCCTATAGAGGGGGGATTAGGGCCGTGTTGGGGGTGAGGAGTGAATATGGCTTTAAATCCACAGACTGAGAAAGAAATTAAACGTCTGGGAAAGTTTGGAGGCTGATTCAACAGAGACGAGGTTCAGATGAAGCAGCTGAGGAGGAGGTCTTCATCATCTCCACCATGAAAGTTTCTGAGCTGAAGGACATCAGAGGGGGGGGGACACAAGGAGATGGACCGTCTCCTGGATCCGTAAATCCTCTAAAACGCTTCCAAAAGTGGGGGTCAGGACCCCCCAGGAGCCCCACATTAAATCAGGAGGGGGGGGGGGGTGGATGGATAATTAAAGGAGGAGAAAAATCCCACCAAACAACAGGTTTTATTCTGAAACATCAGTGTGTTGATATTAGAAAGAAGGCTGAGAGGAACAGGGAACAGGTCCGGCTGTGAGGGTTCTGGTTCTGTTCTCAGCCGTTCATCATAAAACTGCAACATGTGATGCTGTGGACCCGGTTCCCTGTTCCCAACACCTTTGGGCTCAGATAGACAGTCTGGCTCACCTGCACCTGCAGCCTGATCATCCCCCAGTTTGAGCACCCGCCTCCTTCAGGCTCTTTCTTGGCCCACATTTGATATTTCTTTGGGCCACAACTGGCTCTCACTGCTTTCTGAAACCCATTTTCTACCATCTCATGACAGCTGGGCCACATCTGGCGAATCAAACACAGACCATAACCCAAGTTAGGCGCAGGTCGTGACCTTTGGGCCTGTGCTGTAACTGAGCCAAGCTCTGAAAGTGGCCCAGATTTGGCCCAAATGGGTCAACAGACACCGTGCTGGCTGTGGTTTTTAAACATGGCGCCCTCCATAAGCCCAGGGTCCAGTCCCTGAGAACACGTCGGTTCAAGGCTGAAATCAGGAGGTGGTTCTGGTTCAGAGGGGAAGAGTAATGGCAACTCAAAGTGGATTATCGTTCAGAGCTGCAGGGAAACCGACTGCAGGAGCTGTGGGGGGGTGTGGAGGTTTGATTTAAGGGTTTTGGGGCGACATTGATCATGGTTTGGAGCCCCCCATCCCACAATGGCCGCTCCGCTCTGAAGCTCCGCCTTTTGTTTGCCATTTGTTTACCTAGCTCAGCCGAGGTGTGGAGGACCGGGACAAAGAGCTGGTAGGTCAACAGCTCGGCCTGAATGAGGCGGCGCTCCTTTATACAGAGGCCCCTGAACGCAGCGCACCTCAGAGGGCCGGTGATTAAGAGCCCAACAGGCCACCTCAGGCTCAAAGGCACAAAGGAAGCCGCTCCACTTATCCAATAAAAAAAGTGTCCCGCACAATCAGAGCTGGCGGCGTCCTGCTGACATCACACTTCAGTGATCAGTGGAGGGTTGAAGCATGAAGAGGGAGCACTCCAACCGGCAGACTCATCCATTCAGGGCAGGAGGTGGGGGGTCGGCTTGTTAACTCCTCACTCAGGATACCGAGAAGCTTCCAGTGTGGAAACTGCAGGAGGGGAAACAACAAGTTCCATAAGTCTTATTCCAAGATTTAAGATAATAATCCAAATGTTCTTCAGTTCTCTCCATAACCACGATAGTGACGAGGCGGCGAGAAGGAGGTGAAAGGAGTCAAATGCAGACCCACGGAGGTAGAATTAGATTTATCCTAAAACTGTGAAGCAAAATGCAGCTGAGCCAGAAACTGATGAAGCAAAAACCGAAGAATAAACAGACACGAAGAACAAGAGCTTCAACAGAGCTTCAACAGAGCTTCAACAGAGCTTGAGGGGAAACAGTGAGGCTCTGATGATGAGAGGTGAATGAGTGCAGCTGAGCCTCAGGCAGAGGAAGGTGGAAGCCGGACCCGGCAGCCTGGAGCCGGACTCAACAGCCTGGAGCCGGACCCGGCAGCCTGATCCATACATCCGTGCATCACCAGCCGGATTCGGACAGAAACGTTCTAATAATGCAGTTCTGCGAGCAGCGGGCCATACTTCTTCCTTTCATGGAGGAAAGAAGGAGAGCAGAGCGCCGCAGACAAAGGAGACGACGTCTGAGTTTAACTTATTAAACAGGCGCCGGTTGGGTCCGTGTCGTATGAGTAAACATTTCAGACAAGGGGCGTAGCTACAGCCACCAAACACCTAGTTCCCGAGGGCCTGCGGTCCCTACTTCCCGAGGGCCGCGGTCCCTACTTCCCGAGGGCCGCGGTCCCTACTTCCCGAGGGCCGTGGTCCCTACTTCCCGAGGGCCGCGGTCCCTAGTTCCCGAGGGCCTGCGGTCCCTAGTTCCCGAGGGCCTGCGGTCCCTGGTTCCCGAGGGCCTGCGGTCCCTGGTTCCCGAGGGCCTGCGGTCCCTGGTTCCCGAGGGCCGCGGTCCCTAGTTCCCGAGGGCCTGCGGTCCCTGGTTCCCGAGGGCCTGCGGTCCCTGGTTCCCGAGGGCCTGCGGTCCCTGGTTCCCGAGGGCCGCGGTCCCTAGTTCCCGAGGGCCTGCGGTCCCTAGTTCCCGAGGGCCTGCGGTCCCTGGTTCCCGAGGGCCTGCGGTCCCTGGTTCCCGAGGGCCTGCGGTCCCTGGTTCCCGAGGGCCGGGGTCCCTAGTTCCTGTTTGTCCAACAGCATGAAAAAACTATTCCTGGAAAGGTTCTGGGAACTGCAGAAGGTTCCTACAGTGGAAATGAGCCCAGAGTCACAGCCGTGAGACTGATTTGTATCAGACTCACTGAGCAGAACTTGTGTTCAGTTCTGAAACGACCCGCTGGTTCTGAGATGGAGTTTTATTTCCTCCAAATGAAAACAGACGTGCTTCTGTTCGTAACTCATGATGGTGAAGATGAGGTGACGCCTGGAGGAGGACCTGAGGGTGTGTCCTGGTGTTGTCTGATCCTGCATGTGGGGGCAGGGAGGTGTTCTGGAAGGAAGCTTCTCTGCCAGCTGCATGGCATAATAAAAGCCCCGCCCCTTCCTGTTCATGGCCACAAAGGATGAAAGCGTGAGTCCTGCTGGGTGGCACCGGCTCCAGGTGACCACAGCAACCTGACCAGCTCACTGAGCTGCTCCTTAATGTGTAAAACCATCTCCTGGCGTTGTATAGAGCCCATTTCCAGCAGGTTCCCAAGGAGTAGAGCGGGGGAGGGGGCAGCCCGGGTCTTTCTCTTGGTTTTAACCCGACCACATAATCTCAGCCTTGGAGCGTCCACACAATGGAGCTGGTTTGAAGGTGGCACCGCAGAGGCCCGGCTCTAACTAGCGGTTTGAGCCGTGCGGGTCTAATAATAATACCGGGGGCTCGGGTTACATATCTGGGCTGAATGGGGGTCGCCTCGCAGGACATCTCAGACCTGCTTTTTATTCAAAGTGTGTTTTCAGGACCAATTAGTGACTGAGAGACAGGCAGGACGGAGGAGGAAACCTGCTGATCTCAAAGCAGACTCTCATTTTATTCAGTTACTGTTCAGGGGAAACACACCTGGCTGTTAACACCGTGTGGATGTGTGTCGGCGTCTCTGTAAAACACACAGAACAGCAGGTAAACAGGTTAAAACCTCCACCAGTCTGTAAGTTTAAAGGTCTGTGTTCAAGCAGCTGCTGTTTTTCAAGAAAAATCCCAAAATCTCTTCAACAACTCAACAGTTTCTCATTCAGATGTTTAAAAAATAAAACCAAGAGTAAAAGTTCATGACTTTTCACAACTTTCCAGAGACAGTAAAGAACTTTTTGGGCTCAGAATAATCCGGAGATCAGCTTCTTAGATGCACTTTTAATAAATATCTTCCAGAATAATCCTCTGCTGCTGCTGTTGTTGGAGACGTTTGGTCCGACCTGAATTAGTTCTGAAGCAGAAACCTTTTATCATGGTTCAGAATTCATTTGGAAACCCTCAGATCTGACGACTCTCTGATTTACTCTGACTGTTGGAAACAAAAAGGTTCGACAGTTTTTGTTCGTTTGTCCCCATCAGCTCCCGGTTGTTGTTTTGGTCTCTGTGAGAACACAAAGGATAGAACAGTTCTTAAATGCCACTACATGACCGTTTATCTGTGGTTCTCCATCAGTAAAATAAACTAATTCCCACCAGCAGTGAGCAGGTTAAAGGTCAACAGCCCCACAATGATCAGAAAAGCAGATTAACATCCTAAAAACAAGACACTACTCCTTTATTTGGCCTTTCCTGGGAGGTAACAGAGATGTGCTGCAGACACCAGACTCCACTGGAAAAATCACTCATTTTAGTCCGTTCTGCAAACATCCATCAGTTTTCTACACCTGCCGAATCCAACTCAGGGTCACAGGGGGCGGAGCCTATGCCAGTTGTCATTGGCTGAGAGGCAGGGTCACCTGGACGGGTCACCTGGACGGGTCACCTGGACGGGTCACCTGGACGGGTCACCAGTCCATCATAGAGACAAACAACCACCCACACTCACTCAGTGGGTTTATATGATGAGATTAACTGAAGCTACAGTTGGGTTCTGCTCCTTATCTGAGGGTAATTATCCTTGGATATATGGCGGTGAATGAATGGAATCACTGGCACAAAGCAGGTCATACCCCGGTACCATAGGTGGCGCTGTCCCCATTTCAGCTATCGCTAATAGAGCCACTTCCTGTTGACGTCTTCACCGCCAACAACAACAAACTCAGGCATTCAGAAAAATAGCGAACGCAGAGCGAGATGAAGCTGCGTCCCTCTCCATCTGTGATGAGCTGGTTATGGAACAGACGATGCACAACGTTCTCCATCGCCTTGTTTCTGTCTTTCTGACGGCAGGAATATCGTCTCCTTCCACTTCAGGGGGACGATCCTGGGAAAAAATCTGGAGCATGCTCAGAACGCTCGATTCGATCCACTGTCGTCTCCGTTTGGATCCAGTTATCCCGGGTCTGAATCCGATCTGTTTTTAGTCAGATTAAGGCGTCTACATGAGCTGAATAACTCGGTTTTATTGTAATTTAGCCTTTAATCCGACCTTAAACGCAACTTAAACTTAATTTAAATGCACTGACTTCTGGGGCCAGTTTAGAGTTAACCTGACAGCATGATTTTGGGTGGAGGGAGGAAGTCGGAGAACTGGAGAGAACCCGGAGAGAACCCACACATACACAGACAGAACCAGCTGGGATCAGAACCAGAACCTTCCTGCTGTGAGGAGACGTGCCGACCACAGGTAAAACAAACATTAATTTTAATGATTACGGTGAAACTGATGAAACTAAATGTTTATATCTTTCAAATTTCTCAAGAAAATAAACTGACGCTTCTTGTTTTGGACACAAAGGAAAAAGTTCCACCAACAGCTAAAGACATCTTTCAGCTGCTTAGTTCAGGGTGATGTCCCAAATGGGCCATTCTGGGCCACTCTGGGCCACTCTGGGCCACTCTGGGCCACTCTGGGCCATTCTGGGCCACTCTGGGCCACTCTGGGCCATTCTGGGCCAACAGAACTCCACCACTGGGTCCATCCATCATCACTGTGGGAGGAGACCACCACCCTGCCCCTGAAATAACAGCTTTCTGCTCCAGGAGGAAGCATTTAAAGAAGCGACGTGTCGTTGATCATCGTCTCTTTCAGATTCATGTCCTGCTGACAGAGTGAAAGTGCTGCTGCATCTCAAAGCTTCAGCAGAGACTTCATGGGCTGCTTTATCTGTTTCCTGCTCAGCAGAATCAGATCAACAGAAAGCCTCCAAACAGACACAGAGCTTTGAAGAGGATGCTTCAGCTTCTGCAACCTGAGGCTGAGCACAAACTCCTATAAATCCTATAAAATACGATGAGATACAGAAAACTGAAGGTATTTACATCTTTAACAGAAAACCGAACATATTTACATCTTTAACAGAAAACTGAAGGTATTTACACCTTTAACAGAAAACTGAAGGTATTTACACCTTTAACAGAAAACTGAACATATTTACATCTTTAACAGTGAGGAGAAGGTCTCTGCTCTGTCCTGCCCTCATACCAGAGTCTCTATGGTGTTCCACAGGGTCCTGGACCCCCCCAAACTCCACTTTACTGCTTCTATATCTTCAGAATAGGAGAGTCTGCTTCACCTGCCATAAAAATATGAAACAGTTTATAAATAATTTACAAACCAGATTATTTGATCATTCCAGTTCTGTCAGATCAACAGAAAGGAAAACTTTCATCCATAAACTGCTGTTTCTGGAACTTTCTTGGGTTTCATGCATTTAAATGATTTAGAAATCAAGTTTTTCATCAGACCCCCACTTTTGGCTTTCTGCCCTCCTCCCATCACAGAACTCGCAATTACAGCCGATTTCCAGCTCCCAGTGGAACTAATGTGATAAAATCTTAGAAAAAGACACTCTGGACAAAGAGACAGAGATGTAGCCGGGGGCAGAAGGGGTTTGTTTGGGGGGGGGGGCTCAGGCAAAGCAACAAGTTCCTTTTTTGGAATTGGGGGGACCTAATGGGATTTTCCAAGGAGCTTTGCCAGATCTCCTGCCTGCCCATTCAGGATCAGCCTTTTGGCTGCCGGGCGGCACACTTCAGCCCCCTGTTGGCCTCACGTCAGCCCCCCTCCAGACCCACCCAACACTCAGCTGCATGCTCAGTGAGCCCCCCCACCTCTGCCTGAAACTGTGAGGTTCGAGCCTCAGGTGGCTGGAGGCTCTGAGCTGATCCTGACACCTCCAGCTAAAACACAGACGTGTGGGGGCTGAGCTTTGGAAAGATGGGGAAGACCCTCAGGAAGCTTAGGGGGGGCCATCAGAACCAGAACTGGTTCCAGCTCCTGATCCTGAACCAGTTCTTTGGGTTTTTAGAGCCTTTGAAAAGATACAGAGGGAACAGATGTTTACAGCTGCTGAGGGACTTTGTTCTGAAGGTTCTGAAGATGAATCGGTAAAAGTTCACCAGAACCAGTCCATCAGGTCAAGCTGGGATTATAACTGCCTGAAAACACTCTGCCGTAGTTCCTATGATCAGCACATCTGTTCATTTCCACCTTCATCAAACATCAGTCTTCTGTCTCACTGCAGTTTGTCTCCAGATGTAGAAAAGATGCATCCATCAGACGGAGAATTCTACAACATCTGCTGCTCTGTTGTTCAATCATGGAACTCGTGTTCTTTCTGATTATCAGAATTTAGCTGCTTCCTGCTGCAGATCAATGAAGTCCAGCAGCAGAAGGTGTCGAGTGTCTGAATCCAGAGATTTCAGCTCATCTTCCAGCAGATCCACTGTTCCTGACACCAACTGCAGGAGATTCCCCACCGAGAGGCAGAAATATTCCTGTTGACTTCATCCCAGAGTGATGAATGAGCGTTTAATCTTCAGAGGATGAGTAACTTCACTTTTCCCCCAAACTCCAGAAAAGTATAAAAAACTCCAGAAAATTTAAAAGGAAACTCAAAGAAAGATCAAAGAAAAAAACAAAGGAAAACTCCAGAATAATCAAAGAAAAATCAAAGAAAACTCCAGAAAAATTAAAAACTCCAGAAAAATTAAAGAGAAATTCAGAAAAATCTAAGAAATTCCAGCAAATAAAATAAAACTCAAAGAAAGTCAAAGAAAACTCCAGAAAAATAAAATAAAACTCCAGAATAATCAAAGAAAACTCCAGAAAAACAAAGAAAACTCCAGAAAAATAAAATAAAATTCAGAAAAATAAATGAAACTCCAGAAAAATGAAATAAAACTCAAAGAAAACTCTTCATGAACAAAATCCAAAACCTGAAAAACAGAAAGAAGAAGACAGAACCAGACTGAAAACCAAGGATGAGATCAAAGAAAACTTTAGATATTAAATATTGACATGATATGATTAACTGACTGTAGTAAGACAAACTAACATCTAACTAATAGTAAGATGACTTTTAAAATAAAACTGAACCCAAACTCCAGAATAAAACCGGACTGAATCCTGGTGATTCTGGGAAACTGCGACAGAATAAAGCAGAAACTGAACTTTAAAGAGTTTTACTCTTTAATTAGTGAAATACTTTGGATAAATAAGTGTTTAGTTTTCGATCATTAGGTGCAGCTTGGATGTAAAAACATTCATTGGATGAAATTCCTCCTTCTTGGGCTGGAAATGCACATTTCTCTGCTGATGTTCTCGGCCTCTGGCTGTGGGTTTATCTCAGTAGGAGGACCCAGATAAATCAGAGCTCCTCTCTGGGTTTCAGCTGCAGGGAAAAACGATACTCACAACAGTAGCTGCAGGTCAGAGAAGCGTGACCGCGGCCAGTTGTTGGGTTGACCTCTGACCTCTGCGGGGAGGGGAAGCCGCGGGCTCTTTTGTCCCAGAAGCACATACAGTTTACTGCCTGGATGGACACACAGAGTCCCACAGAGCGGGTTTTGTTTCAGGCTCAGAGGCACTTCAGCAGCAGGGAAAATAAGACCAGAGTCACTCAGTTAATGATCCTCCAGCAGAGGTGATGCTGATTGGCTCCTGAGTTTACTTCAGTCTGGCAGAGTCGGCCGAGTTTAAAAAGCCTCTGACGGTTGGTCCCGGCCCAGCTGAACATGTCCGTCAGGGTGTCGGCTGTCAGTCTGCGCTGCCTTCAGGTACCTGAACCTCTGACCTCTGACCTCAGCAGGACACACTCAGGAGGAAGTGGGTTCAAACGTGCGTCAGCTCCCTGAAGGGGGGGCAGAAGCTGAGGTGGAGGCTGTTTTGATGTCCACAGGCGACCTCTGTGTTCGACCCTCCTCCACCTCCTCACCCTGACCTCCGGGCCGCTTTGGAGCTGCAGCCTTTTACAGCAGTGAAGAAGAATGGAGTCAGTGTGGGACGGAGCTGTGTGGTGCGTTCGCTGTCTGTAGGAACAGTGAGTGCAGCTTACATCAGGCGCTGAGCTGCTTCTTCCTGAGGTGAGCAGGAAAACTTTCTGCTTTAAAGCAGAATCCTGAGAACTGGGACGACACGGCGCTTTGAGCCCGTCCCACAGCGACCGGTCGGCCTGGAGAGCTGCTGCTCATGTACTTCCTGATGCCTTTGACTGAAACGGAAGCATTTGGTTCCTATTTGAGTTTGATTTACTCGCCATCGCTGCTGTACACAGGAAAAGCTTCTTCAGGGTCACGCTCCCTGACAGAGAATACTGCCAGAATCAGTTCAAAGCTCTCTGCAGTGCATTCTGGGTAACGAGGCTGTCCCCAAGTCCACACACGTCCCCCCCAGATGCATCCTGGGTAAAAAGGGGCCAGAACACATCCAGGCGCTTTGAGCGTACCTGCCTTTGAATCTGAGCAGAACCAGAAGCTCAGACAGGAACCTGAGAAAGCTGAAAGCCTGAAACTCATGAGCATAAATGGCCAAAAGGCCGGCAGCTGAAGCAGAAACCATCCTGACACGTTTAAAGGTTTGTTGCTTTCAGACGAACCCGCCGGACAGGTGTCCACACGGAGACCTCGACACACACAGGTGAAAAGGCAGGTGCAGCTGCTCTGGGCTCAGTTTCCCTTATTTACTCTGAGAGATAAAGGTCTGCAGCACCTGCTGGAGGCCGAGCATCACTCAGACCTGCTGACAGCAGCACTCAGGCTCACTGATATATGGCTTCCTGGTGCTCTTTCTCAGCAGTTTTCCCCAGAAGCAGCTGAAACGTGGACTCATCTGCCCACAGAACACGTGTCCACTGTCTTTCTGTCCCTCTGAGATGAGCTGGAGTCCAGAGAACTGGGCCGTGGTTCTGCTCAGAGCTGATATATGGCTTCCTCCTGGTGTGATGCAGCTTCAGCTCACATTTCTGGATGCAGCCGTGGACTGTGTTGAGTGGAAATGCTTTTCCCAGCTCCTCCTGAGCCCATGTGGCTGTATGGATCATGGTGGCCTGACGGTTTCTCCTGCAGTGCTGCCTGAGGGCTCCGAGCTCATCCAACAGGGCTTTCTGTCCTTGGCCTTTCCACACTGAGACTTCCCCAGACTCCCTGAATCTGTTCCCAATATCCTGCTCTGTAGATGCTGAAAGACCAAAGTTCTTTCCAGTCTGACTCTGAGGAATATTTCCTGAACTTATTGATGATTCTCTGATGGAGTTTGGCACAAAGCGGTGAGCCACGACCCATCCTTGTTGGAGAGGCTGAACCTTTGGTGGAAGCTGCTTTTATACCCAATCCTGACACCCTCACCTGTCAGCAGGTAACCTGCTGCTTGGAGAAGCTCCAGAAGCTGTTGCTGTAGATTCTATAAACTTTCTGTCTTTCTTTGGCTCCAGAACAGCTTTTAGAGTGTTTTGCTGCATTAAACTAGATTTCTTTTGATATTCCAAATAGATTAAAATTGGTCAGTGAAGCAGCTTAAACCTGCTCACAAAAGACAAAACAGGAGGATAAAATGTTTTTCTCTCATTCGATATGTGTCAGTGTGAGATTGCAAAGAACATTTTGAAAGGCTGAAAACTAGAGTTTCTGAGTGAAATGAGATAAAACTGGAGCTAACAGACGATAAGGTTCCAGCTTATGTTAGAAGAAAGAATTCTTTCTCTCTGCTTCTGTCTTTTCCTCTGATCTCTCCAGCATCTGATGTTTATTCTTGTCTTCCTTCTCTTCTTCTTCACTTCCTGTTGTCTTCCTTCTCTTCTTCTTCACTTCCTGTTGTCTTCCTTCTCTTCTTCTTCACTTCCTGTTGTCTTCCTTCTCTTCTTCTTCACTTCCTGTTGTCTTCCTTCTCTTCTTCTTCACTTCCTGTTGTCTTCCTTCTCTTCTTCTTCACTTCCTGTTGTCTTCCTTCTCTTCTTCTTCACTTCCTGTTGTCTTCCTTCTCTTCTTCTTCACTTCCTGTTGTCTTCCTTCTCTTCTTCTTCACTTCCTGTTGTCTTCCTTCTCTTCTTCTTCACTTCCTGTTGTCTTCCTTCTCTTCTTCTTCACTTCCTGTGACACTTTTCTTGCTGCTGTGTCTGACTCTGGGGCTCGTTTTGATTGTTTTTTACTGTTTTAACTGTTTTAACTGTGTTTCTGAGGGTTTTTATCTCGTTGTTGGCGTTTAAAGCAAATTAAAGTTTGAAACCAAAGTAATAAAACACACATCTGAGCAGCTGTGGGTGAGTTTCACAGCAACTTTCCACACTGAGACTTCCCCAGACTCCCTGAATCTGTTCCCAATATTCTGCTCTGTAGATGCTGAAAGACCAAAGTTCTTTCCAGTCTGACTCTGAGGAATATTTCCTGAACTTATTGATGATTCTCTGATGGAGTTTGGCCCAAAGCGGTGAGTCACGACCCATCCTTGTTGGAGAGGCTGAACCTTTGGTGGAAGCTGCTTTTATACCCAATCCTGACACCCTCACCTGTCAGCAGGTAACCTGCTGCTTGGAGAAGCTCCAGAAGCTGTTGCTGTAGATTCTATAAACTTTCTGTCTTTCTTTGGCTCCAGAACAACTTTTACTGCGTGTTTCTGGTCTCTTGTTTCTGTTAGATTTATGTTTTTGTTGGAATTGTAAAAAACTTCCCAAATTATGAAAATAAAATTATGTTTTTTGTATTCATTTAGAGTTAATTTCTCTGGATTAGAGAAGTTTCAGTTTAATCTGTTAGTTTCGTCAGCTGTTTTTAAATTTAATTAATCTGATTATAATGAACTGGACGATATTATTCGGGTGTGTTGAGTTGACCTTTGACCCTTTGGTGCTTTATGAGTAAAACTGAATTTATTATACATCCACTGACGTGTTTCCAACAGATTTAATAAAGTTTTGTGCTTCTCTCAGAGTGTTTATTAGCTGTTAAATAATAATAAATGAATATTACCTTTAAATAAAGCTGAAAACTGGAATCAGAAGAAGAAGAAACAGCCTCCTGATGAAGATCATTCAGTGACTTTTATTTCCAGCTTTAGTTTCAGCTGAAAACAAGACAAACAAGTTTGTGAATAAGAATCAGATTTATTGATCATCTATTGATTATTTGATTTGTTAATTAATCAATGATGTGAGGGTCACGTTGTCATGGTTACAAACATAATCCTTCTCTTCACACAGATGGGAGGATCTGGATGCGGTCGTGGCTCAGTGGTTAGAGTGGGTCGTCCAGAAGGTCGGCGGTTCGATTCCCACTCTCTGACTGACAGCTGTCCCCCGAGCGCTGTGATTGGCTGCCCACTGCGCTGTGATTGGCTGCCCACTGCGCTGTGATTGGCTGCCCACTGCGCTGTGATTGGCCGACCCGGACGAGTTATTTCGTGTGTAGAGGACAATAAAGTAATAATGAGGGTCCTGACTCCACGCTGAGGATTATACCCCCCCCCCCCCCCCGCAGCCTGTTGTCCAGTCACGTGCACAGCGTGCACAGACAGCTACGTGCACAGCATGCACAGACAGCTACGTGCACAGGCTTCCTGAATGGGACGCTGCTCAGACACATACAGAAACTTCCAATATGAATAAAACAGAAGTTTAAAGGGACAAATCTGGGGGTGGGGGGGCAGGCCCTGATCACATGACCTCAGGCCCTGATCACATGACCTCAGGCCCTGATCACATGACCTCAGGGACCTTCTGGACACAAATCTGCCGGTTTTCTCTTCATTAAGTTGGAGAAAGACGCTGAACTTTTAACAGAGGAAGTTCAGAGGGTGAAGAAGAAGAAGCAGTAAGCGTCTGTGATGTGATGAAGTTTGAAGGGAAATAGACTAACGACACAATGAGAGCACAGACCTGGTAAAGGAGCAGAAAATAGGAGATTCCAGGATGGATGAAGGCAAACCAGAAAACAAACTGGTGAAGTTTTAGTGTTTGGTCCCTTCTGTGAGACTCTGGTTTCTTTCCTCTTCAGTTTCATGTGTTTAAGTTATTTTCTCAGTCCTGATCTGAGGTCAGTTTCCCTGATTGTTCTCCTCAGTTCTTCCACCTGCTTTCCTGCGGTCGATCATCACAGCTGAAGTCACTTCCTTCACCACAGATTCATCAGAGGCTGACTGCTTTGTGTCTGATGCAACTGGTGCTTTAATCCCTGTTTCCTGTAACTCTGGTGGGTTATATATATATATATATCTATATATAGATATATATAGATATATATATCTATATATATCTATATATATATAGATATATATATATATAGATATATATAGATATATATATCTTATGGCTCTGGTGCTCGGATCTGACACAATTCTCTGTTAAATCTGCACAAATCAGATGCTTTCCAGGCTCTGCAGCTCCAGCTGATGTTTGGGGAAAGAAAGTTGATGTGATTCAGAGCTGCCTGGACTGAGATGCTGTTAATGCATGAGTGCACATGCACAGGCATTCAGACCCCCCCCCCCCACACACTCTCTTTGTGAGCATCGGATCTTATTTCAAACCTCTCGTCTCTGACAACTTTTTCTGTATTCCTTCCTCTGTCTGCTCTCGTGTTGTGGAGAGCTGTTAGCTGTGAAAGGAGGGCAAAGAAAACAGCGTAAAGCAGTGAAAAAGCCATTAAAAGAATATTTTCCCTTCTCTCCTTTTGTGCGGCCCGTCCTTCGCCTCGCCGCTGCACCAAACCACACAAACAAATGCAAATGGATGGAAAACTTTACACAGAGAGGGAGCGGGACCCCTGTTTGAGAGAGGGGCTGAATGGGCTCTAAAGGAGAGCCTAATTAATCTAAGTACAGCACCAATAGGCCCACTTGGAATTTTTTTTCACTCCTTTATCTGAATGGGAGGGCAGAGGGGGGTGAGGAGGAGGTTAGGGGCAGAAAATAAAGAAAAAGAGAAAGAAAGGAAAAGAAAGAAAGGAGTGAGGGGATCAGGCCTCCACCTTTTCTGCCCGAGGACCCGCCTCATTCAGCCCCTCCATGTTTAACAGCCCCGCTGGAATCAGCCACAACACACATTTCCTTCATTTCTGCAGATCTCAGCTCCTGAAACTGAAAACAACATTTCAGATGTTTGCGCTGCTGTGAGGAGGAGTGGGTGGTTGTAGCTGGTGCTGTCAGGTGCAGGGGTGGCTGCTGCAGAACAATGGCAGCAGAAGGCTGCAGATGAATGCTCCGGGTAAATCAGTAATGGAGCTAAAGGGCATACGCCTGTGGGGAATTTGCCGGCTTATAAAGGAGCTTTAAGAGGGGCCTTCATTCATATGGGCCCAAAGAGATTTGAATTGCCCCCTTCACAATCACTTGAAAGGATGAGCTCAGGGTGTTCCGAAACAAAGTGGAAATCACTCTGCCTTTCAGCGCTTCTAATAAGCTTTTAACTATTTTACATTATGGCGCTCCCTCGTCCTCACCCTCCTCGCCGCCATTGTGGCCCCTGCCGGCGAGCCCGGCCGACTTAAATGTCTGATTTATACTTTTCTTCATGGTGAATTTGAGGCGTTTTTTTCTTCCAGAAATCCCACTGAAAGCGTTATTATCATACAGGTTGGAAAAGTAGAAGGAACTCATTATTCAGGCGGCGAGCGGGACGGGGCCCACAGAGCGGCGCTCCCACAGAGCGGCGCTCCCACAGAGCGGCGCTCCCACAGCAGCCACAAAGACGTGCACCAAAAAACCCGTGAAGACATTCATGTTTATGTGAAAATATGAGCGAACACATGCTGCAGCGCTGCGTCAGAGTCACTGAGTCAGAGTCAGGGTCACTGCGTCAGGTTTGCTGCGTCAGGTTCTCTGCGTCAGAGTCACTGCGTCAGGTTCTCTGCGTCAGAGTCACTGCGTCAGAGTCACTGAGTCAGAGTCACTGCGTCAGAGTCAGGGTCACTGCGTCAGAGTCACTGCGTCAGGTTCTCTGCGTCAGAGTCACTGCGTCAGGTTCTCTGCGTCAGAGTCACTGCGTCAGGTTCTCTGCGTCAGAGTCACTGCGTCAGGTTCTCTGCGTCAGAGTCACTGCGTCAGAGTCACTGCGTCAGGTTCTCTGCGTCAGAGTCACTGCGTCAGAGTCACTGAGTCAGAGTCACTGCGTCAGAGTCACTGCGTCAGGTTCGCTGCGTCAGAGTCACTGAGTCAGAGTCACTGCGTCAGAGTCACTGAGTCAGAGTCACTGAGTCAGGGTCACTGCGTCAGAGTCAGGGTCACTGCGTCAGAGTCACTGCGTCAGAGTCACTGAGTCAGGTTCTCTGCGTCAGAGTCAGGGTCACTGCGTCAGAGTCTCTGCGTCAGGTTCTCTGCGTCAGGGTCACTGAGTCAGGTTCTCTGCGTCAGAGTCACTGCGTCAGAGTCACTGCGTCAGAGTCTCTGCGTCAGGTTCTCTGCGTCAGGGTCACTGAGTCAGGTTCTCTGCGTCAGAGTCACTGCGTCAGAGTCACTGCGTCAGAGTCACTGCGTCAGAGTCACTGCGTCAGGTTCTCTGCGTCAGAGTCAGAGTCTCTGCGTCAGAGTCACTGCGTCAGGTTCTCTGCGTCAGAGTCAGGGTCACTGCGTCAGAGTCACTGCGTCAGAGTCACTGAGTCAGGTTCGCTGCGTCAGAGTCACTGCGTCAGGGTCACTGCGTCAGAGTCACTGAGTCAGAGTCACTGCGTCAGAGTCACTGAGTCAGAGTCACTGAGTCAGGTTCGCTGCGTCAGAGTCACTGCGTCAGAGTCACTGAGTCAGAGTCGCTGCGTCAGAGTCACTGAGTCAGAGTCGCTGCGTCAGAGTCACTGCGTCAGAGTCGCTGCGTCAGAGTCACTGCGTCAGGGTCACTGCGTCAGAGTCACTGCGTCAGAGTCGCTGCGTCAGAGTCACTGCGTCAGGTTCTCTGCGTCAGGTTCGCTGCGTCAGAGTCTCTGCGTCAGAGTCACTGCGTCAGAGTCACTGCGTCAGGTTCTCTGCGTCAGAGTCAGAGTCTCTGCGTCAGAGTCACTGAGTCAGAGTCGCTGCGTCAGAGTCACTGCGTCAGGGTCACTGCGTCAGAGTCACTGCGTCAGAGTCACTGCGTCAGGTTCTCTGCGTCAGAGTCAGAGTCTCTGCGTCAGAGTCACTGAGTCAGAGTCGCTGCGTCAGAGTCACTGCGTCAGGGTCACTGCGTCAGAGTCACTGAGTCAGAGTCGCTGCGTCAGAGTCGCTGCGTCAGAGTCACTGCGTCAGGTTCTCTGCGTCAGAGTCAGAGTCTCTGCGTCAGAGTCACTGAGTCAGAGTCGCTGCGTCAGAGTCACTGCGTCAGGGTCACTGCGTCAGAGTCACTGAGTCAGAGTCGCTGCGTCAGAGTCACTGCGTCAGAGTCTCTGCGTCAGAGTCACTGCGTCAGAGTCACTGCGTCAGGTTCTCTGCGTCAGAGTCAGAGTCTCTGCGTCAGAGTCACTGAGTCAGAGTCGCTGCGTCAGAGTCACTGCGTCAGAGTCTCTGCGTCAGAGTCACTGCGTCAGAGTCAGAGTCTCTGCGTCAGAGTCACTGCGTCAGAGTCTCTGCGTCAGAGTCACTGCGTCAGAGTCACTGCGTCAGGTTCTCTGCGTCAGAGTCAGAGTCTCTGCGTCAGAGTCACTGAGTCAGAGTCGCTGCGTCAGAGTCACTGCGTCAGAGTCTCTGCGTCAGAGTCACTGCGTCAGAGTCAGAGTCTCTGCGTCAGAGTCACTGAGTCAGAGTCGCTGCGTCAGAGTCACTGCGTCAGGGTCACTGCGTCAGGGTCACTGCGTCAGGTTCGCTGAGTCAGGTTCGCTGAGTCAGGTTCTCTGCGTCAGGTTCTCTGCGTCAGCCCATCGCCACGGAAACCGTTTATTGCTCTGGAAATTGCTTCAGTCTTTTCACCGGAGGTCAGAGGTTCACCCAGGACACGATGGGCTGAACCCTAAAACTGACAGCAGGACGGGGGGGGGGGGGGGACACAGCCAGGAGCCCTGTCGCCCTCTGGATGACTCGGCGCTGCAGCCAGCCGTGTGGACATTTAAAATTTCATGGTAATTGTGGAAGACGGAGGGGGGGATTAGGACCTCATAACTGCTACCCCCCCCCCTCCCCCTGCCAACAATAACTGCTCCCCCAGCACCTCATGCACAAAGATCTGGAGCAAAGAGGAGGAAGTGAAGAGGACAAGAGTTCAGAGATCAGCAGAAAGTCCCAAAACAAAAATCAATCAGCTTGTTGATCTCCTCTGGCAGCAGGACTGAAGACATGATGTCATCTGTACATGGAGGGAGGAGAGGTGCATCATGGGAGCTCCCCCAGCAGGCTGGGCCTATAGCAGCAGAACTATGGGATGTTTCAGGCTCACCTGAGCCATCCCTAACTATAAGCTTTATCATAAAGGAAAGTTTCAGCCTGATCTTAAAGGTAGAGAGGGTGTCTGCTTCCTGAAGCCAAACTGGCAGCTGGTTCCACAGAGAGGGGCCTGATAACTGAAGGCTCTGCCTCCCATTCTGCTTTTAGGGGCCTGATAACTGAAGGCTCTGCCTCCCATTCTGCTTTTAGGGGCCTGATAACTGAAGGCTCTGCCTCCCATTCTGCTTTTAGGGGCCTGATAACTGAAGGCTCTGCCTCCCATTCTGCTTTTAGGGGCCTGATAACTGAAGGCTCTGCCTCCCATTCTGCTTTTAGGGGCCTGATAACTGAAGGCTCTGCCTCCCATTCTGCTTTTAGGGGCCTGATAACTGAAGGCTCTGCCTCCCATTCTGCTTTTAGGGGCCTGATAACTGAAGGCTCTGCCTCCCATTCTGCTTTTAGAAACTCTGGGAACCACAAGGAAACCTGCAGCCTGAGAGCAAAGTGCTCTGTTGGGGAAATATCCAACTGTGAGATCTTTAAGATGTGATGGAGCTCGGTCATTAAGAGCTTTATATGTGAGGAGAAGAATCTTAAATTCTATTCTGAATCTAACTGCCCAATAATAAGGAATTACAGTAGTTCAGTCCTGAAGTAGTCCAGTTTTTAGCTTAATTTGATCTTTCAGAGTCAGATTTTAGACTCTGTGAGTACATTTAATCTGGATGCTGTAAAGAAAGAAAATTGGGGGGGGGGGGGGGGGGGGGGGGGGTTACAGGTGCAATGGGTGACACAGGTTTGGGGGGGGGGGCAGAGGTTATCTTGTAGAGCAGAGAGAGCAGAGGGCAGAACCTCCCATCTGTTTATCTGAAGAGCTGCAGCAGCTCTGAGGCTCAGTTTCCTGATCTGTATCTGAGGAGGGTCCTTATACCTCACCCCCCCCCCCGGGTTCAGGTACCTGCCCCATCCTCCTGTGTCAAGTGTCTGATTGTCCTGCCTGATTCCAGAGTGTTTCCACCTGTTGGTTCCTCTAGTGCTGAAACAGTCTGCGTCTCCCTTTTGGACCCAGTGGACTTACTGGCCCTCCAGGGCCGACTCACGGCTTTGGCCGAGGTCGCCCTGCCCCCTGATCTGGTCCTGAAGCAGCCTCCATGACAGTCTGAGCAGCAGAGATGTTCAGAGGAGCTCCAGTTTGTGTTTAAAACAATGTTCCTCAGAGAAAGACTGGAAGGGATCTGCATATTTCTGCCTCTACAGAGCAGAATATCATTAAAGCATTCAGGGAACCTGGAGGAGTTTCAGTGTAAAGGACGAGGGAGCAAGCCTAAGCTGGACCCCGTGACCTCTGACCCCTCAGACGCTGCATCAAGAACCGTCATTCATCAGCAGCTGATAGAAGCACACGGACAAGGGATTACTGTGGAAACCTTTGTCAAGCACCACAATACAGAGTTCCATTCACAAGCTTTACTGTGCAGGAAAGAAGCCTGATGTTAACCTCGTCCACTTCTCTGGGCTCGGAGGCGTCTGGGATGGACCGTCACACGGTGGAAACGTGTGCTGTGGTCAGACCCATCAGTATTCCACATCTTTGTTGGAAGAAATGGAGCAAAGAGCAAAAGCAGCATCCAGCCTGCTGTCAGCAGCCAGTCCCTGCAGCCAGGCTCTGTGATGGTATGGGGTTGGATCAGGGGGCAAAGCTCATTTCCACTTCTGTGACGGCAGCATTAATGCAGAAAAGTTACTGAGATTTTACAGCAACATATGCTGCCTTCAAGGCCACATCTTTTCCTGGGACGTCCCAGCATTGTTCAAGCAGACCATGGAAAACCACATTCTGCCACAGTCCAAAGGCCTGGCTGAGGAAGAAGAGGTACGGGTGCTGGACTGGCTGCCTGCAGTCCTGACCTGTCCCCAGCAGAGAAACAACCACCCCCCCGCCCTGCTGCACACCTTAAGACCTGTTTAAGGAGGAATGGGACAAAATAACAGCTGGAACTCTGCATCACCTGGTTTCCTCAGAGTCAGAACGGCTTTAAGTGTTGGCAGAAGGACACAAAGTGGGAAAAGGTTCACTGACTTTATGGGATGCTGCAGGTCTGAGGTGTAGAAATGATGTTTGTTACCAGATTAAATGAAGCTGATGAGATAAAACAGGATAAATGTATTTTTTAACCGGATCTTACAGGTGTCCCAGATGTTCTGATCTGAGGTCTGGTCACATTCCTCCACTGATTATAATGCTGATGAAGGTGTGTGTTCCTGCTGCTTGGCTGCTCTCCTGATTGACACTTTCCTGTGATTCTGCTCTGCCTCTGTGGGCCCTTAAAGGGAACTAAGTGCCCCCCCAACAGGCCCTGGAGCAGAGTGTGTGTCAGCCCCCTCCCAGATGCTCTCAGCCCTGTGTTTCCCTCTCAGGGCTCATTAGCTCTCTCTTCACTCGGCTCTCAGAGTCCTTCATCGCCCACTTGTACCTGTCGAGCGGCTCACCTCCGACCTGCAGCACGAGGAGCCGCCATGTTGGAAACTGTGATCCTCCCACAGCTCTGAGACGTTAAAGCTGAGAGTTCTGCGGGTTTTTACTCCCTGAACAGCAGCTGTCAGGGAGCTGAAGAAATGAAACGGTAAAAATGTTTTCTGTGACATTTTACCAGCTGCTGAGGAGGTGATTCCCTCCAGCAGCTGATGCTTATGGATGAAGACAACAGCAGAGTTCAGTCAGCCGGCCTCAGGCAAACACTCTTCCTCTCCTCCCCTTTCCACCTCTTTCAGTTTCCTTTTTTCACCCCTTTTGTTTCTTGTTTCTCTCCTTTTCCTTCTTCTAAACTTGAGGGTTGGACTGATGTTAAAGGGGAAGTCTGGTATTTTTAAACCTTATTTCTGGCATGAAATACGTTCGTCTATCCAGAACAGTTTGGTGAAAGTCGGCATCATTTGGAAGATATTTAGGTTCTTAGGCTTAGACGATGCAGCCTCTAAATAAGGCCTCAGAGTCTCAGAGTCTCAGAGTCTCAGAGTCTCAAACAGGATGAATCATATTCAGGTCGTTGCACCTGCACTCAGGTTAAATTATTAATACTAATTATCAACAGCTAATAATTAGGGTTAAATGATTAATAATTATTATTAACAGCTGATAATTATCTAGATTACTGGAACTGAACTTCATTATTTCTGTTTTTGACTCACCTGTAGCCTGTGAAATATGGAATATATTTTACATTAAATTTGATTCCAGATTTAAACAGTTATGTCTTATCTGCCTCTCATTAAAAAACTTATCAGCTTTAAATATGATGAGTTTGTTTTTTAGAACAGTCCTTTGGGGCTTTGCTCTGATCTGGGCTCAGGTAGGTTCAGGTGTGATGTCGGCAGGTGTTGCTGATGATGCTCTGCGTGTAAAACGTGTAAAATGTGTAAAACTCTTCAGTTCTGGGTGAAGATTTTCTACATGAATAGGTTCCTGTTGTGAAAGATGCTTCTTTACATGAACCTTAGTCACACAAACAGCTGAAAACACAAGTTTTCAGTTTTTGGTCAGTCAGGATCTTTGCTTTGTCAGCTGGCCGGCCAATCAGAGGCTTCCAAAGCCATGACATCATTTTCAGGAAGCTTCCCAGCTTCTGAAAGCGTCAGTAACTTTCTCAGTAACTTGAGCCAGGTGGGCACAAGGAGGAAGAAGAAGAGGAGGAGGAGGAATCATCAAGGCCACGAGCCTTTTGACTGCAGAAATTCTTGCTTCTGTGTTTGACAGCCGAGAAGAGGAGGAGGTGAACTGCGCCGTAAAAAGTGCCAGAGGAGAGGAAGAAGAGGAGCAGGAGGACACTGGAGAGAGCTTTAGTCCTCCGACACAAAGAGCATAAAGTGGGCTAACAAATTGAGAACAATGTGGAGGAATTTACAATGAGCTGAGAGAGAGCTGGCGCTGATTAACCAGACTGTCGTCACTCTGAGGAGTCTGAGATCCGTCAGAGATCCCTGTAAAAATACTTCTAATAAAACCGAGAGCCTGTTAAAGCTGCAGTAAAAGTGTTAAAAGTGACCGATTCTCTGACATTTTCCTGTTGGAGCTGCTTTAACTTCTTTATACGGTTGTAAGTGATAAAAATCTGAGGTCCAACACATGATTAACATCTGAGCTCTGTTTCTGTCCTCAGTTTTAAAGTGAAATTAAACTCAGTTTCTTAAATCTCTTCTGATAATCGCTTTAGTAACCAGATAAGAAATACTTTTATTCAAAGGAAAAAAGAGACAGGTGTCTAAACATCAACAATTCATTGTTTTATTTTTCAGAAAATGCAACAAATTTAAGTGTCCAACTGCAAAAACTAAGTTTAAATGCCACAATAAAATATTTTCTAAAAAGATCATAATAGTTCTGGTGACATTTCAACAGAAAATAGTCACTATTTGTCCAACATGATAAAAAGCTTCCTCAGCTTCCTTCTGTTCTCTTCTAGCTTTTGTTTGTTCTCTGCTAACTTCCTTCTGTTCTCTGCTAGCTTCCTTCTGTTCTCTGCTAGCTTCCTTCTGTTCTCTGCTAGCTTCCTCCTGTTCTCTGCTAGCTTCCGTCTGTTCTCTGCTAGCTTCTTTCTGTTCTCTGCTAGCTCCCGTGTGTTCTCTGCTAGCTTCCTTCTGTTCTCTGCTAGCTTCCTTCTGTTCTCTGCTAGCTTCCTTCTGTTCTCTGCTAGCTTCCTCCTGTTCTCTCCTAGCGTCCTTCTATTCTCTGCGAGCTTTCTTCTGTTGTCTGCTAGCTTCCTTCAGTTCTCTGCTAGCTTCTTTCTGTTCTCTGCTAGCTCCCGTGTGTTCTTTGCTAGCTTCCGTCTGTTCTCTGCTAGCTTCTTTTTGTTCTCTGCTAGCTCCCGTGTGTTCTCTGCTAGCTTCCTTCTGTTCTCTGCTAGCTTCCTTCTGTTCTCTGCTAGCTTCCTTCTATTCTCTGCGAGCTTTCTTCTGTTGTCTGCTAGCTTCCTTCAGTTCTCTGCTAGCTTCTTTCTGTTCTCTGCTAGCTCCCGTGTGTTCTTTGCTAGCTTCCGTCTATTCTCTGCTAGCTTCCCTCTGTTCGCTGCTAGCTTCCGTCCGTTGTCTGCTAGCTTCCTTCAGTTCTTTGCTAGCTTCCTTCTGTTGTCTGCTAGCTTCCTTCAGTTCTTTGCTAGCTTCCTTCTCAGCTAAAAAGTCGACTGAATTCCATTAAAATGCTAACGTAAAATGTTAAGAAACAAAGTCCTGACGACTGACGTTTGACTGTTTCTTCTGACTGTTTTCTACCGTTTGAATACAGTCAGTTTCTACTGACTTTTTCCTCCATTTGACTGTTTCTACGACCGTTTTTACAGGCTTTTTTCTACAGTTTGACTGTTTCTACTAACTGTTTTCTACCATTTGACTATTTCTACTAACTGTTTTCTACAGTTTGACTATTTCTACTGACTTTTTTCCTTGATTTATCTGTTTCTACTAACTGTTTTCTACCGTTTGACTATTTCTACTGACTTTTTTCCTTGATTTATCTGTTTCTACTAACTGTTTTCTACCGTTTGACTATTTCTACTGACTTTTTTCTACAGTTTGACTGTTTCTACTGACTTTTTTCCTCGATTTATCTGTATCTACTAACTGTTTTCTACCGTTTGACTGTTTCTACTGACTTTTTTCCTTGATTTATCTGTTTCTACTAACTGTTTTCTACCGTTTGACTATTTCTACTGACTTTTTTCTACAGTTTGACTGTTTCTACTGACTTTTTTCCTCTATTTATCTGTATCTACTAACTGTTTTCTACTGTTTGACTATTTCTACTGACTTTTTTCTACAGTTTGACTGTTTCTACTGACTTTTTTCCTCGATTTATCTGTTTCTACTAACTGTTTTCTACCGTTTGACTATTTCTACTAACTGTTTTCTACAGTTTGACGGTTTCTACTGACTTTTTTCCTTGATTTATCTGTTTCTACTAACTGTTTTCTACCGTTTGACTATTTCTACTGACTTTTTTCTACAGTTTGACGGTTTCTACTGACTTTTTTCCTTGATTTATCTGTTTCTACTAACTGTTTTCTACCGTTTGACTATTTCTACTGACTTTTTTCTACAGTTTGACTGTTTCTACTGACTTTTTTCCTTGATTTATCTGTTTCTACTAACTGTTTTCTACCGTTTGACTATTTCTACTGAATTTTTTCTACAGTTTGACTGTTTCTACTGACTTTTTTCCTTGATTTATCTGTTTCTACTAACTGTTTTCTACCGTTTGACTATTTCTACTGACCTTTTTCTACAGGTTGACTGTTTCTACTGACTTTTTTCTACAGTTTGACTATTTCTACTGACTTTTTTCTACAGTTTGACTATTTCTACTAACTGTTTTCTACCGTTTGACTATTTCTACTGACTTTTTTCTACAGTTTGACTGTTTCTACTGACTTTTTTCTACAGTTTGACTATTTCTACTGACTTTTTTCTACAGTTTGACTATTTCTACTAACTGTTTTCTACCGTTTGACTATTTCTACTGACTTTTTTCTACAGTTTGACTATTTCTACTGACTTTTTTCTACAGTTTGACTATTTCTACTAACTGTTTTCTATCGTTTGACTATTTCTACTAACTGTTTTCTACAGTTTGACTGTTTCTACTGACTTTTTTCCTCGATTTATCTGTTTCTACTAACTGTTTTCTACCGTTTGACTATTTCTACTGACCTTTTTCTACAGGTTGACTGTTTCTACTGACTTTTTTCCTCGATTTATCTGTTTCTACTAACTGTTTTCTATCGTTTGACTATTTCTACTGACCTTTTTCTACAGGTTGACTGTTTCTACTGACTGTTTTCTACCGTTTGACTATTTCTACTAACTGTTTTCTACCGTTTGACTGTTTCTACTGACTTTTTTCCTTGATTTATCTGTTTCTACTAACTGTTTTCTACCGTTTGACTATTTCTACTGACCTTTTTCTACAGGTTGACTGTTTCTACTGACTTTTTTCTACCGTTTGACTGTTTCTACTGACTGTTTTCTACAGTTTGACTGATTCTACCGACTTTCTTTGACAGACAGCAGAGTCTTCCTGCACTGTCTGGACCGTCATTGAGACATTTTGCTTTTTTATTGCCTCATTAAATCTTGATCAGGACAAGATGAAGGAGTCAGCAGGTGGTCAGGATCTCCTGCTGAGTGTGTGTGTGCAATCAGAGACTGATATATTGATCACTGCACATGATAAAAACAGTGACACACTCAGAGCTGGGGGGCTCAGCTGGGCCGGGGGCCAGGAAGCTGACCCCCCCTTGCCCCAATCTTAAAGGGACACCCCGCAGGTCGTCATGGCAACGGTGGAGGTGTGACACTGTTATTGAAGTCAAACTGCAGTAATTGGAGCACAGATGGTGCAGAAGGACAGATTTAAATGTTTCTTTAAAGAAAAGAAACAGAAATATATTTTCATTTCCCTGAACCACGTTATAACTGCTAATAAACCTCATAATCAAACACTGGCTCAAATATTTCTCCACAACTTTTACACAAAAGAATGTACAAAAGTCACGAGAAGCCGCCGTAAAAAGGTTTATGAAAATAATCCACGAATATCTTCACTGGGTTCATCAGATTATTTATAATAATAATTTATTTTATGTTAAGGTGCTGTGAGGAGAAGTTTCTGATCTCTGCTGTTTAGCAGAATAAGAGTTAAATTATTAAAAATAATGAATAAAAAACAGCCAAATGTCTCATTTTAGAGTCTTTATTTCTGACAGCATCAAACAGCTGAAACCACAGGCTGGAACAGATGAACTGATTGTTTGAGCTTTAAGGTGAAACTACCTGATAGTTTAATATTCAATCTACAGATTTTCAACTCTTTTTATGTGTTTCATTCAAACTGAGATGATTGAAAATGTAAAAATTCTACGATTATCAAATCTAATAAAGCACATAGCTTCAGATATTTGATTAATCTGAGCACCAAACACAGGTCACAGAAACCGGGCCTGTGGTTCTGTTCAGTTCTGATGATTCCTGAGATGTCAGAAATCACATCCTGAATCTGATTAAAGCGCCTTCTTCCTCAGCTCTGATGCAGGTCATTCTGATCCTGGATCAGAGCTTCAGAGCAGCTCCTTGTTTGCCTGAGGTGACAGCAGACACACTTACCCATCAGCTCTGATCCCAGGTCAGCCTGATCAACCTCCTCAGTGTCACCTTTAAACGCTGATCTTTAACCTCTGACCTCAGCAGCTCGGTGTGAGTCCGCCATAACAGCAGCAGAGGATGAGCAGCGAGGAGTCAGGGAAAGTTTAATCACAGCTGAATAAAGGGAATAAAACACAACCCAGCAGACAGCAGGAAGACACAATAAACCAAGGCAGAGCTCAGAATAAAATCATCTGAAAGGACGTCAGACTGGAGACAAAAGCCAAGAAGAAGAAGAGCTGTGAGCTGAAGGTGGAGAATGAGCTGAAGGTGGAGAATGAGCTGAAAGTGGAGAATGAGCTGAAGGTGGAGAATGAGCTGAAGGTGGAGAATGAGCTGAAGGTGGAGAATGAGCTGAAAGTGGAGAATGAGCTGAAGGTGGAGAATGAGCTGAAAGTGGAGAATGAGCTGAAGGTGGAGAATGAGCTGAAAGTGGAGAATGAGCTGAAGGTGGAGAATGAGCTGAAAGTGGAGAATGAGCTGAAGGTGGAGAATGAGCTGAAGGTGGAGAATGAGCTGAAAGTGGAGAATGAGCTGAAAGTGGAGAATGAGCTGAAGGTGGAGAATGAGCTGAAAGTGGAGAATGAGCTGAAGGTGGAGAATGAGCTGAAAGTGGAGAATGAGCTGAAAGTGGAGAATGAGCTGAAGGTGGAGAATGAGCTGAAAGTGGAGAATGAGCTGAAGGTGGAGAATGAGCTGAAAGTGGAGAATGAGCTGAAGGTGGAGAATGAGCTGAAAGTGGAGAATGAGCTGAAGGTGGAGAATGAGCTGAAGGTGGAGAATGAGCTGAAAGTGGAGAATGAGCTGAAGGTGGAGAATGAGCTGAAGGTGGAGAGTTAGAGTTAGAGTTAGAAAGGCTTACAGATGTTAAACTGTTCCATCATCATCTCGCTGTTTTCACTCAGTTTTTGGGACGTTTCAGAGCATCTGATTGGTTGACATGAAGAAGTTCAGACAGGAAGGATGGAGCCGGTCCATTCAGAACCTTAAAGTGAGCAAAGAACATGATCCTCACAGTGAAAAGGAAAGAGTTCAGAGTTCAGCTCCTCGGAGACAAAGAGAAGATTTAAAATAATAAAAATGAGCTGAAATCATCCTTTCCTTTGGACTGGACACCAGCACCAGAACCAGAACCAGCACCAGCACCAGAACCAGAACCAGCACCAGCACCAGAACCAGCACCAGCACCAGAACCAGAACCAGCACCAGCACCAGAACCAGAACCAGAACCAGAACCAGCACCAGCACCAGAACCAGTCTGCAGGAGCTGCTGGGCCCGCAGCCGCTGAGGCTGATGGGTAATGTAGTGTTTGACAGCTTTATGACATGAAGCCATTCACTCGGGGACGGGGTGTGGGTCGTGTTGGGCTTGGCGTGCATGTGAGGCGCGTGTGTTTTTCAGCCAATGGGCGCGCTGCTCCTCGCGCAGATTTGGCTTCATCCCCAGCGACCACAATAGAAATCTAATTAAAATTTACTGGAGCTCATTATGAGGCTGCAGGTGCACGCGGGCCGCCGGCGGTTAATCCCGCTCAATTAGCGCACGGCCCGCGCACACCAACAATACCAGGCGTCAACATCGAGGGCGCGCGACCGCGAAGAAAAAGATGATAATAAAAAAGTATTTTATTGATCATAAAGTTCGGATCAAAGTTTTAATTCTTGTTTCCGTTGATTGAACTTTTGGAACCGGACTGAGTTCCTGGTTCTGGAAGCTGAGGTTCTGGCAGCCGAACCGGTCCGAACCGGTCCGGGCAGCAGAATATGAACATATAAAAGCAGTTTAAAGAGAAGTGAAGTAATACAGCTGAGCTGCGGGATTAAAGGAGGATTATCCTGCTCTGCTTCTGCTTTCTTCTGCTCTCAGACTTGGCAGGACTCTGATTATCTGTCCATCCTCCGCACGTGCAGAGACAAGGCCGCGGGATGTGCGCGTGTCTGAGAGCAGGAGGAGGAGGATTAAAGCACAGAAGCACGCTACGACCCCCATCAGGGTGTGAGAAAAGCTTTCTGAAGGTTTCTGAAAGTTTAAGTTTAACAGAATCTAAAGAAAAACTTTTATTTCCGCAGAAAAGTTGGAAATAAATGAAACTCTTCATTTTTACGGCTTCAATAAACGATCTTTGTTTCCACCTGCTGCTCCAACCGTTTTCTTATCAATATTAATCATCATCACGCACGCTCCTGAGCCCAGTGCGCGCGCACCCAGCAGAGACACAAACACGCGGAGCTGTTTAATAGAAACGTTATAACTTTATTTATTTAGTAGAAAAACAGAGTAAATAGAATAAAAATCTCTTTATGTACAAAATACAGGTCACGTGACGAAACAAAAATAAATAAAACCTGCATGAATCTAACAGGGGGGGGGGGTGCAGAGTGGGGGGGGGGGATACATAATGAATGAGAACAGCTCCTTTCAGTCTATTGTGTGAGCGGTGAAACTCAATTTCCACGCTCAGTTTTCTGCTTCATCACTCTACAAATTGTAAAATTGACTTTTCACCTCCGAGAGGAGGAGGAGGAGGAGGAAGAGGAGGAGGAGGAGGAAGAGCTGCCCTGTGAACCTGACTGTAACCTGTGGGGGGGGGGGGGGGGGGGGGGGGGAGTGCAAAGGTTTCAGAGGGAAACACAACAATCTAAATCAGCTGAGTCTCTTTTCCATCCGGAGCTGTTTAAGGCAAACTGTGATTCTGCTCATTCCGACACGAACTGTCGCGCGCTCCCGTCATGTGTCTCTGTGGGCCCGCGCGCCTCCTGGGGGGGCCGCTCCTCAGTAGATGCCCGACACGAAGCTGCGGAAGCCGAACAGCGCGTTCTGCTGCAGGTAGCTGTAGTCCTCCGGGGCCGCGGGGCTGCCCGGGCTGGAGGTGCAGTAAGCCGGGGACGAGGAGGACGAGGAGCCGCTGGGGCTCCAGGAGCAGGCGTCGCTGCCGGGGCTGGGGGGGAGCAGCAGGGCGGCGTCGCCGGGCTTCCCCGCCTGCAGGTCGGCGATGCGGATGGTCTCCGACAGAGCCCAGATGTAGTTGTGCGCAAAGCGCAGAGTCTCGATTTTGGTGAGTTTGGTTTCGTCCGGGAAGGCCGGCAGGACGCCGCGCAGCTCGTCCAGCGCGTCGTTCAGGTTGTGCATGCGGTTCCGTTCCCGGTCGTTCGCCTTCAGCCGCCGATTCTTCTTCACGACCGGCACGGTGCCGTCGCCGCGCGCGCGGCCGCGGCGCCGCTTCTTCTGCTGCTGCTCGGGCTCCGGGGACTCGGAGCGCAGGCTGGCGCGCGAGTCTTCGTCGTCGGTGTGAGGGAAGAAGTCGCAGCTGTTGCTGTCGATGTCGGAGTAGACGGAGTCCATGGTCTGAGGAGAGAGGAGAGGTGAGCTGACCTGAGCGCGTGCAGATACGTGCTGAGGCTGCAGAGGAGAGCGCGCGAACTTACCACAAGTGCGCAGAAGTTGTCTGAGGTCAGATCCAACGGGACCGGGTGTTTGGAGCAGAACTGGCGGCACGCGTCTCTTTGCTCTGGATCAGCTCGTGCGAGCCGGTGAGCCTGGCACACGACCGGCCTCAGCCCGCTTATATAGTGCGCGCGGGACAATGACCGGCCCCCTGCCCCTGCCCCCCCCCCCCCGGCTGCCATCAGAGGATGAGTCGCATGAATGCTGCGGCAGGTCTGCCCCGTGCCGCGGGAGATGCTCATTAACATAATGACGTCTGCTGGGCCCGCACAGAGAAGCGTGCCGGTAATCACGGCCAGCCAATCAGAGGGCGCGGCCGGCCACGCGAGTGACACGCAACAACCCCCCCCCCCCCCTCCCCGGGACAGAAAAGACCCACTTTCAGAGTTTCAACTAAAAACATAAAAAAGAGAATAAAGAGAGAAGAACCAGTGGGGAACCCCCCCCCCTCACACCTCCCGCCGGGCGGAGACACGCTCCGGAGCATCCACCTCCATCACCCATCCTTCCATCCCTCCCTCCTTCCATCCCTCCATCCCTCCATCCATCCCTCCATCCATCTATCCATCCCTCCATCCATCCCTCCCTCCATCCATCCCTCCATCCCTCCATCCCTCCCTCCATCCCTCCATCCCTCCACCCCTCCATCCATCCCTCCATCCCTCCATCCATCCCTCCTTCCATCCCTCCACCCTTCCATCCCTCCACCCCTCCATCCATCCCTCCATCCCTCCATCCATCCCTCCATCCATCCCTCCTTCCATCCCTCCACCCTTCCATCCATCACCCCTCCATCCCTCCATCCTTCCCTCCCTCCATCCCTCCATCCATCCCTCCACCTCAGTTTTCTTGGACTTTAATAAAAATGTCAAACATTTCAGAGACAGAATGAAACAGAAGCAGAGACCCACCTGCAGTCCGGGTTAAATCCAGCTGGACCAGCCGCTCGGTACCACTATCTGCTGAAAAATAACAGCGTCTTTATTCAGGCTTCTGGCCCAGAACCAGAGCAGAACCCTTTGGACCTTCATCACCAAACAGCAGCTTCTTTCTTTCATTCTTCAGCTCCTGTTGAATCTTTTTCTGAACATTTCAAACTTTAAACTCTGAGCTTCAGTTCAGAAACTTTTCTTTGTGTTGAGCTGAAGGATTCGCACCTCGGTTCTTTAACCTCTTTGACCCAGAGCTGCCGGTACCGGGCCGGGAGGAGAACGTCTGCTCTGAGTCCGGCGCTGATGATGAACAGGAGTTAGATTTATTTAGTCATTTATTTAGTCATTTTCAGTCATTTTCAGTCATTTTTCAGTCATTTTTAGTCATTTTTCAGTCATTTTTCAGTCATTTTCAGTCATTTTTCAGTCATTTTCAGTCATTTTCAGTCATTTTTGAGCAGGAACCTCCTGGAGCTGAACATGTGGAACACAGCAACCGTCTGCAGCCTGACCCACCAGAACCAGCAGAACCACCAGAACCAGCAGAACCACCAGAACCAGCAGAACCACCAGAACCAGCAGAACCACCAGAACCAGCAGAACCACCAGAACCAGCAGAACCACCAGAACCACCAGAACCAGCACTGATCTGAGGCGTCTGCAGATGGAGCGTTGGGTCAGTTTCACTTTCTGAGGTCAGCTTTTTGTTTGTGTCTTCAGTAAAAAAAACACACACACACAGAGACACACACAGACACACTCAGACACACACACACACACAGACACACAGAGACACACACACACACACACACACACACACAGACACACAGACACACAGACACACACACACACACACACACACACACACACAGACACACACACACACACACACACAGAGACACACACAGACACACTCAGACACACACACACACACAGACACACAGAGACACACACACACACACACACACACACACAGACACACAGACACACAGACACACACACACACACACACACACACACACAGAGACACACACACACACACACACACTCAGACACACACACACTCAGACACACACACAGAGACACACAGAGACACACACACACACACACACACTCAGACACACACACACTCAGACACACACACAGAGACACACAGAGACACACACACACACACAGACACACACAGAGACACACACACACACAGACACACAAACACAGAGACACACACACACACACACACACTCAGACACACACACACACAGACACACACAGAGACACACACACACACACACACACACACAGACACACACACACACACACACACACACACAGACACACACACACACACACACAGACACACACACACACACACACACACAGAGACACACACAGACACACACACACACACACACACACACACACAGAGACACACACACACACACACACACTCAGACACACACACACACAGACACACACAGAGACACACACACACACACACACACACACAGACACACACACACACACACACACACACACAGACACACACACACACACACACAGACACACACACACACACACACACACAGAGACACACACACTTTCTTTAAGTGCTTTTTAAAGACATCTTTATGAGACAAGCATACAATTTTCCATTAATTATTCCATTTATTCGGTTTGCAGCTCAGCGGAGGAGAAGCAGAGACCTGCAGAGTCTTTCTGCTGCAGGGGGGGGGCGGTCATTTATAAATAATTACACAATGTTTAGAGTCTTCAGGCATGTATAATATATCAAAGCGATTATAAGGTGAATTGTTCCATTGTGGCCGTCCGCCCTGCACTTCTTTTCACTCCTCTCCTGGTTTGTCCTCGGTCCAAATTCAGCTCCTCTGGCCTTTTGTGCTGCTTTCTTTCTGCCTCAGCCACTCTATTGGCAGCATTCTTATTCAAATGGACCTCAGCAGGAACAAAACCAAACCCAGGCTGCACACAAATCATCTCACCCGGCTGCAGGGCCGGCACAAGCCTCTGTGAGGCCCCGACGACCCAAATCCTGTTTCACTCTAAGAGGATCAGTTTAAAACACGCTCCGGCACAAGCAAGGATCCGGGTTCCTGCTTCTTGCTCAGAGGCCCGGCTCAGAGGATCCTTCAGGGCTTCAGGTTACAGGTCTGCAGAGGACGAGTTTCAGAGCAGACAAAGGAAAAAGGGTTCTGAAAGGAAGAGAGGTCAGTCCTCAGGGGGAGTGTTATCAGGCCGGGAGACACAAAGGAGAAAGGATGAGGTCTGGGCAAAGAATGGAACCGAGGAGGAGATTCTGAAGAAAACGGACGAAGAGGAAAGAAGGGAAGAGATGAAACAGCTGCAGACAGGAAATAAGTTCCATCGGTCGTTTAAAACCAGGCGGTTCTGTTGAGTCCAGGCCTCGGCTCAACAGAACCAACAGTGGAACAGAATTCAACTCGAGTTCAAAACCAGAACCCAACAAACAGGCTGAGAGTCTCCTGAAAGGGAACGTTCACCATCAGCTGAGCTGACTTTACAGAACCTTTAAAGGTGCCACCGTGCTGCCTTTAAATGTCCGTGTGTGTGTAGGAAAACTCGGCTCCCAGTCAGGAAAACATGATCTTTAAACATTGATCGTTTCTGACCCACCGTCGGCCCGTTTGATCAGATCAATAAATGAATAAATCAATGAATAAATGAATAAATAGATGCAGTCCAGTCTGATCCTGAACCTGTCAGTTTCACACATTTTTCACCTGGATGTCACGCTTCTGCCTGTTTGAAACGTCGTCCTTTGAGGACCTTCAGGTGAAGCAGATGTTGATCACAGGCAGGACAGGAAGCTGAAGAACCTTTGGACCTTTCCAGGATCCACAGGCATCTGAAAGGTTTTTATACTTTAACTTCAGTCACTGAAATAGTGACGTTTGTCCCGTAAATGTTCCGATGGTCGCCGCTGTGCCTGAAGCCCGTTTCCATGGAGACAGAGTTTACCAACATTATTTAATGTGAACCAGTTTCACACAGAAACTGAACTGGTTTAAACTGGATTTTGTTGACAGATTAAGTTTGTTCCAAATTCAAATAAACATTTTCACCACTTTTCAAATGTTTCAAATCGATTCAACATCGAAAATTAACTTTAGGTTCGTGTTGATAAAATAACACAAGAAAAGTTTTTGTTTTTGTCAGTAAAATGAGATTAAATGAGACGTTTTAACACAATAATGTGTTATAAATAATAAATAAATGATGGACATTATTGTGTTGTTCTTAAATGTTCTGTTTAAACCCAGAAATGAACCAATCGGCTGAAGATGGGTCCTCAGAATAAGTGAAATAAGCATAAAGTTTATGTTTATCCGCTGAACCACACACAGACGCCTCCTGCTGTGGGAGGAGCAGCTTAAACGCCGACAGACTGCGGCAGAAACACAAGAAGAAGAAGAAGGAGGTGGAAGCAGTTCCTGTTTTACAGCCTCATCACTTCAAAGTGACCAAACAGCTGCTCCACGTGCGCGAAACGTGCACAGAGGCAGTTTACAGCTGAGTGATGAAGGCTGCGAAATAAAGCTGCTTATTTTAATGTTTCCAACAGTTTCAGATGGAAAAGTTTGAAACACTTTGATCTCACACAATAATTATAATACAGTTGAATTTATCAAAATATAACTAAATGTATATCATCTTAATTTATCTGCAGTTACTGAGGTATTTATTAAATTCTCTTTATTTTAAACTGATTTTCTCAGAAGTATTACTGTATATTTATTTTATTTATATTTAAAGCTGAAAGTTTTAGTGTATTTTAAAGACATTTGAGCACATTAAATAATATTAATAAAGTATATTCTAAAGGTAGAACTGAACATACGATGATGAAAATAAGAACAAATTAACAGCAGATTATTCTTATATTAGTGGCACTTTTGGGATTTTTTTTTATTATTCTCATAAAAAAGTAATTAAACTTTATTTTACGAATAAAACATGAAAATGAGTTCCTACTCAGCCAGAAAACTTTCATTTGTTCCACTTTTACACACAAAAGTACAATAAATGCACTTCAAAATCTGCTTTTCTATCATTTAATTATAACTAAGATAAACTAAATACTAAAAAAAACAAGTAAATTTCATGTTAACTAATCATTTAAATTCACTGTACTTTTAACTTTAAATGTGCCAGTTTAACTGCACAGGAAGAGAATCACACTGTTGTTAATGACTTTAACTTCTGGGAACAAAATGAAGCTGAATATAAAAACTTAAAATAGTAAGATTACAGTCAGATAAATGTAAAATAATAACAATTCAAATAAATCCAGTAAAATCACATCTTTCACTGATATGGAAGCTGGTTCTGTCACATGATGCTTCAGCGACCTCAGCTTAACAAATAAAAACAGAAATAATTAACATTAAATGTTATTAACTTAAGTTATTATGATCAGAATAATTATTCCTTTAACCTGCTGCTCCCTCTGTTCAGAACCAGCTGAATCTGATGGAGCCCATTTTACAGATTTCAGCTGATCTTAAACTGGTTTGAATGTAGTTTTACTCCATGTTGTTCTCTGCTTCTAACGTTGTGGTGAAGAATGTGTTGCTCCTGGATCCTGGATCCACTCCAGGAGAAGTTTTATTCCTGGTTTAAGAAAGGTTTGGATGGGTGAATGATTTAAAGGGGAACTCCAGTATTTTTAAACCTTATTTCTGGCATGAAATACGTTCATCTACTCACTGAGAACAGTTTGGTGAAAGCCGGCGTCCTTCAGAAGATATTTAGATAACTGGAGATCCATATAACGGAGTGAACGGGGCTTAGAGGATGCAGCCTCTAAATAAGGCATTATCTGTCTTTATTTCACCAATACTTTAAGAAGAATGGATGAATGAACTCGTACCAGTTCAATATGATGTGACATCATATTTAAAACTAAAAATGTAGTTTTCTGTTAGTTTGTGTCTTTTTATTGTTATTATTTTTACATGTTTGTCAAAGAAAGAAAGAAAGAAAGAAAGAATAAAAAAAAAGGAAGGAAGGAAGGAAGGATGGAAGGAAAGGAGGAAGGAAGGAAGGAAGGAGGAAAGGAAGGAAGGAAGGAAGAAAGGAAGGAAGGAGCAAAGGAAGGAAGGAAGGAAGGAAGGAAGAAAGAAAAAGAAAGAAAGAAAGAATGAAAAGAGAGGAAGGAAGGAAGGGAGGAAGGAAGGAGGAAAGAAGGACAGAAGGAAGGAAGGAAGGAAGGAAGGAAGGAAGGAAGGAAGGAAGGAAGGAAGGAAGGAAGGAAGGAAGGAAGGAAGGAAGGAAGGAAGGAAGGAAGGAGCAAAGGAAGGAAGGAAGGGAGGAAGGAGGGAAGGAAGGAAGGAAGGAAGAAAAAGAAAGAAAGAAAGAATGAAAAGAGAGGAAGGAAGGAAGGAAGGAAGGAAGGAAGGAAGGAAGGAAGGAAGGAAGGAAGGAAGGAAGGAAGGAAGGAAGGGAGGAAGGAAGGAGGAAAGAAGGACAGAAGGAAGGAAGGAAGGAAGGAAGGAAGGAAGGAAGGAAGGAAGGAAGGAAGGGGGGGGTGAGAGGTCTGTTCAGGGTGAGGCTCTGACAGGATTAAAGTCTCAGCAACACGAGATGTGATTGAATTTCAATGAAGTGAAACACGTGAGAAAATGACAGGATGAAATGGACCAAATCCCCCAACTCACTCTCTCCAGAGGAGAGAAAAGCTGGAGGACCCTCGAGGAAAAGGAGGAAACAAAAACAAGAGACTGAGCTGGAGGAGAGAAGAAGTCTAATCTGCTCAGACTGATTAACAACTGTAAACTAATCCTGAAGCACAACGGGAGGAGAGCCTCACAGACCCTCCGTGAACTTTGCTGTTCGCTTACTGGAATAATTCAGTTTACACAGAAAACCTCTGACTGAGGGTCACAGCCTCCAGAGGAAGCTCAGCCCCCGACCGATTACTGGACCTCTCATTCAGGGGGAGCGGACTGGTTTTCTCCCGGGTCGTGGAACAGTGGAGCAGAACTTTACCCTCACAGAGTTACTGAGGGATCATGGGAGTTTGACCATCCAGTCTCAGTGTGTTTGTGGTTTCCGACCGTGTTCTGTGAGGGATTCTGCGGGGGGGCTGCAGGAGTACCGGGTACCAGAGTCCCTGTTGTCCCTATCCAGTCCCTGTATAACGCAGTCAGAGCTGAGCCTCGTTCTGGGTCCAAAGAGGTTCTGGTTTACGGTGTTGGACTCCACCAGGGCAGCCCCTCGTCACTGGTCCTGTTTGTGGTTTTCATGGACAGGATCTGGAGGTGTGGTCGGGGGGAGGAGATTATGTGGTTCTGTTGGCTTCTTCAAGCCCTGACCCTCAGTTCACAGAGTGTGAAGCAGCCGGGATGAAAGTCAGCTCTTCCAGATCTTTCAATCCATCTGTCCACCTGGGAACACCTCGGGATCCACCAGGAGGATCTGGAGAGTGTAGCTGGGGAGAGGGATGTCTGGGTTTAACTCCTGGACCTGCTGGTTCAGATAAGAGGAAGATGATTTATGCCTTGTAGCTTGGGGGTTCGGTGCCTTGTAGCACGGGGGTACGGTGCCTTGTAGCAGGGGGGTACGGTGCCTTGTAGCACGGGGGTACGGTGCTTTGTAGCTTGGGGGTACGGTGCCTTGTAGCACGGGGGTACGGTGCCTTGTAGCAGGGGGGTACGGTGCCTTGTAGCATGGGGGTACGGTGCCTTGTAGCAGGGGGGTACGGTGCCTTGTAGCAGGGGGTACGGTGCCTTGTAGCAGGGGGTACGGTGCCTTACAGCAGGGGGGTATGGTGCCTTGTAGCAGGGGGGTACGGTGCCTTGTAGCAGGGGGGTACGGTGCCTTGTAGCACGGGGGTACGGGGCCTTGTAGCACTGGGGTACGGTGCCTTGTAGCACGGGGGTACGGTGCTTTGTAGCACTGGGGTACGGTGCCTTGTAGCTTGGGGGTACGGTGCCTTGTAGCTTGGGGGTACGGTGCTTTGTAGCAGGGGGGTACGGTGCCTTGTAGCACGGGGGTACGGTGCCTTGTAGCAGGGGGGTACGGTGCCTTGTAGCACGGGGGTACGGTGCCTTGTAGCTTGGGGGTACGGTGCCTTGTAGCTTGGGGGTACGGTGCCTTGTAGCTTGGGGGTACGGTGTTCGGGTATTTCATCAGGTCTACGAGTGGCAGATTCACTGAGGTGAATAAACCAACGTGTGGAATGTGTCAGCAGATGGCGCTGTAGACTACGTTTCACATGGCTGTAAATACAGAGGCTACTGGAGACTAAACTTGGAGGAAAAATACACAAACAGAACCAAAAAAACTTGCAAAGGTCTTGTGATTAAAAAAGACAAGTTGTGGAATCAGTGATGTCAACACATACAAATCAGGTGATTCATTTCACTCCCTTTATGAACTTTGGGTCGGTATTTTCCCCATTTACAGTTTCTCTTTATCTCTGAGCATTTTTAAGATGGAGCCTGTTGAAACCCGGCTGGTAAAATGTGGTTTTCTTCTAAAAACACCTCGATGCTTAAAGAGTTAAGCAGGTTGAGAGCTGGTCCAGCTTCAGGACCATCTCAGAACTGGTTGTTTTTCCACCACAGTCTGAGTTGCTGAACATGAAGCTGTGATGTTTTTCTTGGTCAGATGCAGCTCTTTCTTCTGAGGCTGAAGTGAAAACATCCTCAGACTCTGTTAACGGCTCCATGATGAGTTGGAGTCCGGACGCTGACAACTCCTTTCAGGTGCTTGTTTTCTGGTCGTTGCCATGACGCCATCCAGCCACAGATAAATCCAGCCCGCTCCCTTTGTGGCTGCTAATGTGGGGTAAACTGGAGGTAAATTATCACCCTGCGCAAACAGCCGCAGACAAGTGAAAGGAAGCTGCTCGCAGATTGATGGCGGCCGTGCTGCTACTGTGACGTTCCATTACATTAAAACCTTCCTGAACCAGCAGACGGCTATGAGGACAGGAAAGATATCTGTTACAGCAGACAGACGGGACAATGGACTGTATTTGATCACGCTTCGTGTTTGTGTGCAGAGACGTGATGAAGGAGCAGAGGGAGGAAGAGGAGGAGGAGGTGTTTGCTGATGCTGACTGAAACCTGCTGCAGTTTTATCGTAAAAAGGAGAGTTTTCTTTTGAAAAGCCCATAAAACTAAACCCAGAACTTCTAATATCACGCTATGAAGCTCTTTACATAGTTTGGTGACACAAACACATTCACCTGAAGCAAGAAACAGCCAATGAAACTTTGGATTCAACACGAGGCAGATTTTAACTGACTTCTTGTTGAAAATAGAAGTCAAACATGTAGAATCTGAAGCAGAAACACTCAGTGAAAGTTGTTCTGGAGCCAAAGAAAGACAGAAAGTTTATAGAATCTACAGCAACAGCTTCTGGAGCTTCTCCAAGCAGCAGGTTACCTGCTGACAGGTGAGGGTGTCAGGATTGGGTATAAAAGCAGCTTCCACCAAAGGTTCAGCCTCTCCAACAAGGATGGGTCGTGGCTCACCGCTTTGGGCCAAACTCCATCAGAGAATCATCAATAAGTTCAGGAAATATTCCTCAGAGTCAGACTGGAAAGAACTTTGGTCTTTCAGCATCTACAGAGCAGGATATTGGGAACAGATTCAGGGAGTCTGGGGAAGTCTCAGTGTGGAAAGGCCAAGGACAGAAAGCCCTGCTGGATGAGCTCGGAGCCCTCAGGCAGCACTGCAGGAGAAACCGTCAGGCCACCATGATCCATACAGCCACATGGGCTCAGGAGGAGCTGGGAAAAGCATTTCCACTCAACACAGTCCACGGCTGCATCCAGAAATGTGAGCTGAAGCTGCATCACACCAGGAGGAAGCCATATATCAGCTCTGAGCAGAACCACGGCCCAGTTCTCTGGACTCCAGCTCATCTCAGAGGGACAGAAAGACAGTGGACCCGTGTTCTGTGGGCAGATGAGTCCACGTTTCAGCTGCTTCTGGGGAAAACTGCTGAGAAAGAGCATCCAGCTGTTCTCAGAGGAAGGTTTAAAGCAGCGTCTGTGATGGTCTGGGGCTGCAGCAGAGTCCAGGGCATGGAGGGCTTCATCTGGGTGAAGGTACCACTGATGCACAGCTGGATGTTGGAGTTCTGGAGAGACAGATGCTGCCATCAAGGTGCCGTCTTTTCCCGGGAGGTCCGTGGTTATTTCAGCAGGACGATGCCAGACCTCATTCTGCAGGACTTCCAGCAGCTTCAGACACACAGAGTGTGTGAGCTCGGCTGCTGCCTGCAGTCCACATCTGTCTCCTGCTGCAGATGTTGGAGCATCATGAAGAGGAGAACCAGACAACCAGGGACTGCTGAGCAGCTGGAATCTGGGATTCAGCAGGAATGGACTCAGATTCCTCAGTTCAAAGCGTTAAAAAGAGTCATTAAAGGAAGCTGAAGGAACACGATGGAAACAGCTTTTACTGCTGATGCTGCAGATTCTGGATCTGGTTCTGAAGACAGTGAAGCTGCTCAGAGAAGAAGCTGAGAATCAGCTCTTTGGACTCGTTCAACTTGAGTTTAGTTTTTGTTGCATTTTGGCAAAATAAGAAAAATCTGGAAACTGAACTAATTTTGTTAGTCGCTCTGTGAAAAAGTAAAAATCTCTAAAAATATTTTCTTTGTTCTTAAGTCTGTTAAATAAAGGCTCAAAGTGATTAAAGATTTGAAAACTTTTGTGAAAATGGGGTTCGTAAAAACAGCTTCGTGTCAGATACTCTTCCACTGTTGGGTCGCTCAGAAATGGACCTGCTACTTATCTCTCAGCCCTGCAGCTGCGATGAAAGAATAAACTTTATTATGAGATCAATATGAGAGACTACAGCTAACTCGTGTGCTCAGACTACAGCTGACTAAGGTCTGTGGGCCCGGAGATCAGATCAGCTGCAAAAAAATGGGTTTGCTTCATCTTTCCTTTAACTTTACCGAGTGAAACATTTAACAGAATATATTTTGCTGTTATTGGGGGGAACCGACAGCAGGAGTTCTTTCATTGAAAGAGGAACTTCTGTTCCTGAACAATCAAACTATAAAATGTGCTAAAAACAGAATGAAATGTTGATCTAACAGGAATCGAACAGCCGAGTGTGTTACTGCAGTCGAGCGAACTTCGGCTCATGGAGCTGCAGAGACACCGAGAGAGGGGCCCATATGGTTTGGAGTGCAATAACTTGAATTCACTGCAACAAAGGAGTAATTGAGCAGGAGAGAAGGAGCCGTGAGCCTTGACTCGACAAAGCTGCGAAAACTCTCCTCTTTCAGCCTGATGAAGCTGTTGTCTGGGGGGTGTGGTGGAGGCAGGGTGGAGGCTGGGCGGAGGCGGCCGAGCGGCCCTGGACGTGATTTGTCATACAATCTGAATCTTTAGGAGGGCTGCAGCAGAGACACCTCCTCTCCATATGTCTGCTTCGTTTGCATCTGAAAGCTGCAGGCTAAAGGCTGGGGGAGGAGAGGGAGGTGGGGGTCAGAGTGCCTCTCTGCATCATCAGGTCTAAGGGTATTTGTGGGCCTTGTTGTTGTGTTTCTTCTCTTTCGACCAATCAGAGTTTGTGTTTCTACAGAAAAATACATTCTGCTGTTTCTGAAGAACTTGAGACTGAGAGCAGGATGTTGTTGAAAAATTCACCTGCAGAGTCACAGCAAGCTCAAATTTAACGGTGAAACGTTCCCAACAATGCAGCACAAAGAGGCTCAGCCACAAACTTTGTACTTTACACGATCAAAAAGGCAGCAAAGGAAAGAAAGAACCGGTAGATGAAAGATAAAAGATGGGAAAACAAGGAGGGAAAAAAGTCTGAATGCAACAGAAATAAAAAGGGAAGGAACACTGTGGGACTCATTTTTACCCAGAACAACAAATTCTTATTAAACAGTTAACTTATATATAACTTTAAAACATTTATTTATATCAAACTATATTGAATCATTTGTTTTTAAATCATTATTATGATGTGCTCAGAGGAAAAGCTGCTGGCCTCTACCTCTGGTAGAAAACTTCAATAGGACTTTGAAGTTTGTGAAAGATCAGTTCTGTACCGAAGGATCAGGTCTATACTGAAGGATCAGGTCTGTACTGAAGGATCAGGTCTGTACCGAAGGATCAGTTCTGTACCGAAGGATCAGGTCTGTACTGAAGGATCAGGTCTGTACCGACGGATCAGGTCTGTACTGAAGGATCAGGTCTATACTGAAGGATCAGGTCTGTACTGAAGGATCAGGTCTATACTGAAGGATCAGGTCTATACCGAAGGATCAGGTCTGTACTGAAGGATCAGGTCTATACTGAAGGATCAGGTCTATACTGAAGGATCAGGTCTATACTGAAGGATCAGGTCTGTACTGAAGGATCAGGTCTATACCGAAGGATCAGGTCTGTACTGAAGGATCAGGTCTATACTGAAGGACCAGGTCTATACTGAAGGATCAGGTCTATACTGAAGGACCAGGTCTATACTGAAGGATCAGGTCTGTACTGAAGGATCAGGTCTATACTGAAGGATCAGGTCTATACCGAAGGATCAGGTCTGTACTGAAGGATCAGGTCTATACTGAAGGATCAGGTCTATACTGAAGGATCAGGTCTATACTGAAGGATCAGGTCTATACCAACAGATCAGGTCTGTACCGAAGGATCAGTTCTGTACCGAAGGATCAGGTCTATACTGAAGGATCAGGTCTATACCAACAGATCAGGTCTGTACTGAAGGATCAGGTCTATACTGAAGGACCAGGTCTATACTGAAGGATCAGGTCTGTACTGAAGGATCAGGTCTATACTGAAGGATCAGGTCTATACCGAAGGATCAGGTCTGTACTGAAGGATCAGGTCTATACTGAAGGATCAGGTCTGTACTGAAGGATCAGGTCTATACCGAAGGACCAGGTCTGTACTGAAGGATCAGGTCTGTACTGAAGGATCAGGTCTGTACTGAAGGATCAGGTCTATACTGAAGGATCAGGTCTGTACCGACGGATCAGGTCTGTACTGAAGGATCAGGTCTGTACTGAAGGATCAGGTCTATACCAACAGATCAGGTCTGTACCGAAGGATCAGGTCTATACTGAAGGATCAGGTCTGTACCAAAGGATCAGGTCTGTACTGAAGGATCAGGTCTGTACTGAAGGATCAGGTCTATACTGAAGGATCAGCTCTATACTGAAGGATCAGGTCTATACTGAAGGATCAGGTCTGTACCGACGGATCAGGTCTGTACTGAAGGATCAGGTCTGTACTGAAGGATCAGGTCTATACCAACAGATCAGGTCTGTACCGAAGGATCAGGTCTATACTGAAGGATCAGGTCTATACCAACAGATCAGGTCTGTACCGAAGCATCAGGTCTATACTGAAGGATCAGGTCCGTACTGAAGGATCAGGTCTATACCAACAGATCAGGTCTGTACCGAAGCATCAGGTCTATACTGAAGGATCAGGTCTGTACTGAAGGATCAGGTCTATACCAACAGATCAGGTCTGTACCGAAGGATCAGGTCTGTACTGAAGGATCAGGTCTATACTGAAGGATCAGGTCTATACCGAAGGATCAGGTCTGTACTGAAGGACCAGGTCTATACTGAAGGATCAGGTCTATACTGAAGGATCAGGTCTATACTGAAGGATCAGGTCTGTACTGAAGGATCAGGTCTGTACTGAAGGATCAGGTCTATACCAACAGATCAGGTCTGTACTGAAGGATCAGGTCTGTACTGAAGGATCAGGTCTGTACTGAAGGACCAGGTCTATACTGAAGGATCAGGTCTATACTGAAGGATCAGGTCTGTACTGAAGGATCAGGTCTATACCAACAGATCAGGTCTGTACCGAAGGATCAGGTCTATACTGAAGGATCAGGTCTGTACTGAAGGATCAGGTCTATACTGAAGGATCAGGTCTGTACTGAAGGATCAGGTCTGTACTGAAGGATCAGGTCTGTACCGAAGGATCAGGTCTATACTGAAGGATCAGGTCTGTACTGAAGGATCAGATCTATACCGAAGGATCAGCTCTATACTGAAGGATCAGGTCTATACCGAAGGATCAGGTCTATACTGAAGGATCAGGTCTGTACCGACGGATCAGGTCTATACCGAAGGATCAGGTCTATACTGAAGGATCAGGTCTGTACTGAAGGATCAGGTCTATACTGCAGGATCAGGTCTGTACTGAAGGATCAGGTCTATACTGAAGGATCAGGTCTTTATCGATGAACCAAGTCTCTGCTGAGACCAGCCTGTAAACTCATCAACACATTTTGATGTCTGCAGCCGCCTGAGTGGATCTTTAAATCCTCCCCCTGTTCTCAGAGGAACAATGAGCCAGTGTGTCGCCCTGCCTCTGATCCTGATGGTGGTGGTGGTGAAGGTGATGATGATATGCAGAGGGAGGGGGGTGTTACTGACACAGATACAGGGGTCACGACCTGTTGGCTCTACAGACATCTGTAGCTTTGGTACATTCCCTGACATCTTCTTCCAACCAATCAGCTCTCTACAACAATGTATGAGCTGCAGCTCCCTTGAGGCCACGCCCCTTCAGCTTGCTCTCATCAGCATGCAAGACTGTGTCCTGGTCGCATCTGACCTGTCGGGCTACAATGGAGGCAGCGGCTGATCTATGGCTGCAGCCTGCAACACAGAGAGGAGCTCTCCCTCTGCTTCTTCAGTCTGAACTGCTGCTGCCGGGGGACCAGACTCTGCTGCCCCCTGCTGGTGACCGAAAGCTACTACAGAGCCGGCTTTCTGCAAACCTCAAAACACAAAACTATATATCGAGTCAAGTCAGCAAAGGCCTTTAACTGATGATTGCTGCAGTGAAAAAAAGGAACAACATGGAGAATTTTCAAGATCTGTCCATCATAAAGACTTCTGTCCTCCACAGAAATGTGACGAAAACACTGAAGTTCTACATTAATTATGTTTTTTTATGAACCAGGAGACTGAAAACTACTCTTCAGAAATGATTAAAACCAAAAAACATTTCAGCATGTTGAAATGTTCTGATGTGATCAGGAGAAGTCTCTCATTCCTGTGGAGGTCAGTGATCCAAACATGAAATTGTTCTATAATCAGAGGAGGAAGAACTTCAGAGTGGACCAACACCGCCCCCTGCTGGACACCGCGGAGTTTATCTGCTGTTACCTGGATGCTGCTCACCTCCTGCATGTTTCTGCTGTTACTTTGATTCATTTTGAGATTAATAATCAGAGGTATTTTCTGATATATTATATATATATACAGCGCCCCCTGCTGGACACCGCGGAAGAGCGTCTCAGTTCCTGAAGTCACCTGGAGGAGAGAGGAGGACGCTCAAGTGGATCAAACTAAATATTCATGCAGTCATGAGCATCTTTAATGCTGAGATCAGGACAATTACTTTTATTAATTTTTAGATAAATACTCAGAGATGATTTTCTGATATATTTAAATATTCTAATAAAATCATTTTAGTAAAAGAATGCAGTTAAAAGGTTTCTATTGAAGCCCAAAGAAGGTAAACCAGGTGGATCAATGCTTTGAACTGCCTGATAATATTGATTAATGAGCCTCATAAGTAAGGATAAGTAGGTTTCACACAGTTATTACTGATATTTTACAGCTTATGCCGCGTTTCTCGCTCTTAGATTCTACGGTTTGCAGCTTCAGCATCAATGTGTTAAATAGGAACAGCAGCTGAATCGGTGCAGGTTAGGACTGCTCACAGAGGAATTTAAGGACATTTATTTTAATGTTTGTGGTATTCTTTTCATTCAGTTTCCTGGTCTGACATTTAAACCAGAATAAGGAGCATCAAGATGCTTTTATAGAGCAAAGAGCACAGGATGAACCCAGATTACGGCTCTATGTTCCAAATAAAACTATTTTATTGCTGCTTTACTCATTTAATGTTGTGGAGGTTTGCCTTGTGGGAGGAGCTTCCAGTACAGCCTAAAGTAATGGGACGTGTACAACCTGGAGAGGCAGCAGCACCGGAGCCCTCACAGCTGAGGGCCCCATGTTGGTCACATCATTAAGATTTTTTTAAGTTAGTTTTTATCTACAATGAACCTCACATCACTTTACTGGTGAACAAACTAAAATTAAACACCAGGTTAAGTATTAAGTCAAACCTCCTCCTTCCTTAAACTTCTGAAGTTTAGTTTATCTCCTTCAGTGTTTCTGACTTTTAATCTCCTACGTTAAACAGTGCTCCTGAACGCCTCGCCTGAAGTTCATACTTTTCTTTATGATCTTAATGACGTCATCAGGGAACATTTGTCATCACTTCTGACAATAACAAGCAGCTGCTTGACCAATCAGAGCAGCTGGGTTGTTCTGGACTCTTAAAGAGACAGAAGCTAAAAACATCGGAGCAGAACCCGGAAATGAGCAGAACCCGGTCCACTTATTACTGGGTTTTTGGTCAGGATCAATAAAGTCACACAGGAAACATTTTCTCCATAAACATGTATTTTCAAGTAGTTTAAGAAAAAATAGATTTTTTTTACATCTTTTTTCTTTATATGATTTTTATACAGTACTTTCTGTGCGTTTAGAAAAAAGTCAACACGACATAAGTTAACGAAGCAGCGGAGGAACACAAAGGAGAACAACACGACCTGAACCAGATCAGATCTAAACTAACGCTGCGAAACCAAACCAGAGCAGAAAGAGTTTCAGATACGAGGAGTCAGTGGGCGGAGCTCAGGTGGAGCAACCGAAGCGGTTTGTTCTGAACTCAAAGTGACACAAACACTCCTCTCAGCTGATTTACATTCAGAGAGTCTCACACACACACACACACACACACACACACACACACACACACACACACACAGAGACACACACACACACACACACACACACACACACACACACACACACACACACAGTAACACACACAGACACACACACACACACACACACACACACACACAGAGACACACACACACACAGACACACACACAGACACACACACACACACACACGTGCACACACACACACGTGCACACACACACACAGAGACACACACACACACACACACACACACACACACACACACACACACAGACACACACACACACACAGAGACACAGAGACACACACACACACACACACACACACACACACACACACAGTCTCACACACACACACACACACACACACACACACACACAGAGAAACACACACACACACACACAGAGAAACACACACACACAGAGACACACACACACACACACACACACACACACACACACACACACACACACACAGAGACACACACACACACACACACACACACAGACACACACACACACACACACGTGCACACACACACACGTGCACACACACACACAGAGACACACACACACACACACACACACACACACACACACACACACACACAGAGACACACACACACACACACACACACACAGACACACACACACACACACACGTGCACACACACACACGTGCACACACACACACAGAGACACACACACACACACACACACACACACACACACACACACACAGAGACACAGAGACACACACACACACACACACACACACACACACACACACACACAGTCTCACACACACACACACACACACACACACACACACACAGAGAAACACACACACACACACACAGAGAAACACACACACACAGAGACACACACACACACACACACACACACACACACACACACACAGACACACACACACACACACACACACACTCACACACACACACACACACACACACACACACACAGTCTCACACACACACACACACACACACACACACACACACACACACACACTGGACAGGTGAACAGGAAGTGAACGTTTCTCTGAACACATGCGAGGCGAGCGCAGAACTTTGGCAACACATCAGGCTGAAGGTTCGAGTGGCGGCTGGAAAATACAGCAGACATCCTGTTGATGATGTCACAGTGTGGACTGGGGGGGGCCAGCAGGGTCACATGACGTGCTTCTGGATTCCTGGGGTGAACTCCTTGGCATTTGGGTTGAGACTGCTGTTCATCTGCAGGAGCAGAAACACGGGTCAGCAGCAGAAGGTTGAGCCTGAACGCACCGCGGCTCCTGATTGGCTGACGCAGACCAAACTCACCACCACGTCCAGATCGTTGGCGTCTGCGTCCAGAACCAGCAGGCTGACCTGCTCCTGCAGCTGGCTGACGGCGGCGGAGGGGAGGTCTCTGGAGGGGATGAACCACTCCCACTGCTCCTCCTCCTCCAGCATCTCCTGGAAGCAGCGCTCGATAAACTCCTCCTCCCAGAGCTCCTCCTCCACCTGCGTGCACACGCACACGTGCACACACACGTGCACAGACACACACAGACACACACAGAGACACACGGGTCACATGGAGACCTAAAGGCTGTTCTCACAGGTTTCTCATCAGCTGAACTCAGATCAGCTGACATCGGGCCGTGTTCCTTTCACTTTGGGATGTTCTGACTCGGTTTAAATCGGAGCAGAAACTTCTGCTGAAATCAGAGGATTCGGACAATAAATGACACAACAGCTGCAGCTTCTTCTTTGTGGAAACTGTCCAACCGACCCGACAGGTGAGCTGAAACACACTCGTTCTCTCTGGCCTGCAGCACATTTCCACCTTCAGAACCTCTTTCAGAACCCGATTCCCTTTGTTTCTGTGCTCTGGAAGGTCTTCCTTCCTTATTTTATCCTTTCATCAAAACGAGTTTAAACGAAGGAAACATTTTGTATTTTAAAAAGACCTTCAGCTCTGAATCTAAATCAAAAGAAGAAGCTTTGGGCTCTTTATCTTGATCTGGACCTGGTCTGAAGCGGTTTCACCACAGATCAGGAACTATGTTGGCTACCTGTTCATGTTTTTTGGGTCAGGACCTTTGGATCCGTCCTCCCAGCTGACCGAGTGGAACAATCAGAGCTGGTTGGAATGGAGAGAATAAACCAACAGTGTTTGAACATGAGGTTTGGGCCAAAGCCTCCTTGTTCCATCCTGACTTTAATCTGAGATCCGGGTCATGTTCGGTGCTTCTGTTCGGCTCTCAGAGGTTAATCACTAATCAATCACATCTGTCAGGATCAATGACCAGTCCCCTGATCCTCTGCCAGGGAAGCTGCTGGATCAGGCTGCTGGTGCACGTCGTTATCACGTGCACGTGCACGTGCACGGCCCGGCAGACAGGAGTCCTGTAACAGTTCTGTGTTGGTTCTGCTCATGGAAGCCTCACAAAGTCTGAAGTTACATTTATTTTCAGCTCCCATCAACCTCCAGATTTCCTCCTGAGTGTGTGTGTGTGTGTGTGTGTGTGTGCGTGCATGTGTGTGCGTGCATGTGTGCTAACAGCTCCTGGGTGTAACCAGCCTGTAACTGTGTGTGTTTACGTGCACGTCAGCATTCAGCTTTGGTTGGTTCCCTGACACCCAGCCTTCTGCACTTTGGTGTTTCAGGACACCTGGACACTGGTTCCGCCTTAAGGCTGAGTGTGGGGGGGGCTTCCCTCACCTGCAGGACAGGTGTGCTGCGGCCCTGCTCCTCCTCACCTGCCTGTTGAACTCCTCCTCGTTCTCCATCCACATGTACTCTGCGAACGGGTCTTCCTCGGAGCTGAAATGGCTGCTCAGGATCACCTCGCCGCCCGCTGACATGTTGGGGGCGGCGTTGCTGATGCTCGGGTCCTTCATGTTCACGGTTCGGTCCGGAGGGCGGTCCTGCGGGGACAGAGGGGGCACAGAGGAGGGCTGTGGCCGTTAAATAGTCAGCACAGCTCGGGCAGACTGGCCGTGATGGCCGCTGTCTCACAGACAATAACAACAGCTGACGGACGTCCTGACGGCACGAACTGCGGCGTCCCGTGAAACAAGCCGCGGACACGGACGCGCGAACACGTGAGAAAACACACAGATGTGCTTTTATGTGTCAGAATACCTGAAGAGCAGAACTGTTCGACGGCAGAAAGAACAAACGGTCAACTGTGAAAACTCCTCTGGAACAGTAATGGCCGCGCTGCCTCTGTTTGTTTACATCTCCTGCGTCACACTGCGCTCGCTCGTGATTGGTTGACTTGTGGTGCTGCCTTCAGGTACACACGATCCGTGAGGAAACGTTAGTTTCCAGGCTCTGTGCTACAAAGTCAGATTTAACAAATCTGTGGAAAGTTTAAATCTAAATTTGGTGTGAAGTTTAGAGAAATTAAATGAAAATATTAAGTTTCGGTACTAAGAGCTCATTATTATTTATTATGATTATGTGATTTATTATGATCGAGCACGAATATTCAACCCCAGCTGTGGGAGGTCAGATGTGCTCATCTCAGAGGCACGTTTCTAAAATAATTAAGCAAACAGATGTCCAAATTCACACGGTAAAAACACAGAATTAGCCTTTATTAAGCCTGATGTGACGTGTGCTGTAAGAATGTTTCTTACTTAGAAAATATCTCAGGGGTAGTAATAGTGATGGAATGTTTAGTCAAATGTAAAATACTTCCATTTTTGAAGTAAAAAGGTGGATTAGTTTTACCTGATTAGAAACATATGACTTCCTGCTGCACAGATATGATAAATGTACCATATGACAGAGATGGAACCTTTGATAGGATCTCATTTCTGATTTGTCAGGACTTTCTAATCTATCCATAAAGAATACGATCATTTGAATAAAGATAATAAACTGGTTCTTGTTTAAGTTTTTAATTCTGACGTTCTTCATATTTATATATCTATGCATTTAGCAGACGCTTTTATCCAAAGCAACTTGCGGGGGTCTTGTGTAAGGACCCCAACTGGAGGTCGTACCTTTCATTCAGTGGATCTGAACCCAGTTCACCCACACTATCCAGCCCACAACAACAACAACAACAACAATAACAACAACAACAACAGTAAAGAAAAGTATTTCAGACACGACTTCTGTGATCTCAGGTCAATGAACATATGGCAAAATATAAATTATTTCAAAATATCTATAAAAGATGGACATAAAAAAACACAAATAAGGATTAATGGACTAAAACATCTGAAAACACGGATGAAAAGATGACGTCATGTTCTAACCATGGGGTTAAATACAATAATTAGATAGTTTCAACTTAAAAAACCTAAAGTTTTATCGTGTATGTCACAGAATGAGCTCACTGTGAGACACCTGAATCATGTCGTTCAAGTTCTATTCTTGATAGAAACCCAGAAAGCCTCCATCACTTCTGAAAATTCACGAGATCACTGAAGGCATCACTTTACTCCAAATAGTCCACTTCCGGTGGAAACTTACCGACTTCACTGGATCGACTAATGCTCAGACACGAGCAGCTGTGGTTGTTTGCAGTTAACAGCAGTTAGGAACACAGCTGGACCGTCTGAGAGAAAATAAAAGCAAGCAGGGAATGTGGGGAACAACCGAAACACAAAACAGAACCCGTGGGACCCACATCTGGAGGAGAGTTCCAAATCTCGCGACACTTTGCGTCACGTTCGGTGACAAAGCTTTCCTAAGTGCTGGCGGTTAGTCGACTCTGCGTTTAGAAAAGCTGAGGTAAGTGTTTGAATTTGCAGATAGCTCTGTAACGCATGAGCTGTCTGAAAGCGAATATATTAGTATCCATGTTGCACAAGACAAAACGATAACACTGGCGTGCAAACAGAAACTGAGCCAAATAACGACCCGTGTTAGCATGATGAGGCTAGCCCCGTGTATGCTACAGTTAGCCTTAACTGCGGAGCGGCACGAAACTTAACAATGAATCATTGTTTATTCGATTATTTCTTTTTTTTAAGTGTAACAGATGCATTTGTGTTTTTATATATCAACTGAATGAAGACAAGTCCCAGGGGGTTGAAGTGATATACATTCCTAACAGCCGTTAGCGCCGTAAGGCTAGCTGCTAACGGCTCCACTGGAAGCTAACCGCAGCGTTCAGAGCCGCGTGAAGCCGGATTTATAGTCCGGAACGTGTTCAGCGTCGACGTGACGTCTTCCATCGAGCTTTCGAAGTTCTGCGTCGAGGGAACGCGTTGCTCTGCAGTTCTCCGTGCCGGTAGGGGGTGTGACTGCGTGGTTTCAGGTGATATAGCCGAATCCTTGCTTTTTCTTCCGGTCACAGTTAACAGCAGTAACCAATGGCAACCGAGGTGGAGCAGCTGTATTTGCAGCTGGAGCTCATCAATACTGAAAAACAAATGCTTAAATTGCAAATGATGAAGCGCAGGCGACAGAGAAGACGTTTTTGCGGGGTTTTTAACCAGGATTAAAGCTGAACGTGCAGCCTGCCAAACAGTTGAAGTAAATAACAGACGTGATGGAGACAGAAGAAGTAACTTCTGCACCTTAGTTTGTTTTCAAAAGCTCAACCTGTCGTTTTTATTGATGAAATGTTATTTATTGGCTGTGATTATGTGTTCATTTACTTTGAAAGTGTAAAAGGATGTTATTATTTTTAGTGAACACATTATTTGTTGATTAGATTAATAATAAAGATTTTTTCACGCAGACGGAACTTTAAATTAATATTATTGTTTTGTATTTTACTCTGAAATGTTCTGACAGGTTAATTCTAGTTTAGACTCATGGGAAGTCCGGTCATTTATTTCCATTTTTAGGACAGAACTGATCTGATTTTACTGGAAATTTCCCAACATTATAAAGACGTGAAGATAAGAAATGTTTAAAAGATTTATTAGCAAAGGGACATTATTGTTTCAGAGTCCTGATCAGCCTCATTTATTCCCATAGTTCCATAAAAACAGGAAGCAGCTGCAGAGATTCACTGAAACATGTTCAAACATGAACATAAACCCAGAATCTGAGGCAGAAACAGAGTTTTTTATCAGTTCTCAGCAGCTTTAAAGTGAATCTCTGGTCTGAGCTCCTTTATTCTCCAACACAGCCTGAACCCTCTGAGACCAGCTTTCTGTCATTTCTTTAAGGAGTCTTCAGGAATAGTTCTCCAGGCTTCTTGAAGGACATCCCAAAGCTCTTCTTTGGATGTGGGCTGCCTTTTGTTCCGTTCTCTGTCAGATGATCCCACACTGCTTCAATAATGTTGAGGTCCGGCTCTGGGGAGGATTCATCCCTCCATAAGACCTGTTGCCACTGATTTTCAGTCCACTTCTTGTGTCATTTGGCACAGCTCAGCCTTTTCTCCCTGTTTCCCTTCCTTAAGAACGGCTTCTTGACAGCCACCCTTCCATGGAGACCATTTCTGATGAGGCTTGGGCCAACAGTAGATGGATCAGCTGAAGGTCCAGATGCATCTCTCAGGTCCTGTCAGGTCACAGCTGGATTTTTTCCTCTTTCTTAAGGACATCACTTTCAGATCCTGTTCATCTGCTGGAGATAGTTTTTTAGGCCTGACACTTCTTCTTTTGTCCTCCACTTGTCCAGTTTCCTCAAATGTTTTAAGGACACACTGCACACCATGCTGAGATATGCCAAGTTTTCAGCTAATAGCTCTTTGGGAATCACCTTGTTGCTGCAGAAATCCTATTTTCTGTCTGTCAAACTGTGTTTTCTTTGCTGTTTTTCATAGATGCAGCTAAAGAAATGGGAACAAATGATGTGTCTTTGTGACAAAGTGCCTAAAGATCCAGTTTAAAATGGCTTCTTTGCTAAGTTGTCTGTTCTGTGTCGACACAACACTGGTTCATCCCTTGAGTTAGGAGCCTTTTTTCTGCCTGAATGGGTCAAAGGTCAGAGTTAAGTGGCTGAACAAAGAAAAAACACTGAAAATGCTCAGGAACAAGGACTGAAGATGAGGGGAAAAGCAGAAAATGTCCAAAGAAAAACTGTGAAAGAGCTTCAGAAAGCTGCAGAACTATTGATCAGGACACTTTAAAGAAATGAGGACTGGATCAGGACTGTAAATGAGATAAAAATATTCTATTCTATGTGGGTTTGAGGTTCTTTTGATCTGGTTTCTGGTATCATGCTGTGAGATGATGATGTAGACGTTCCTGCTGCTTTGATTCTGAAGACTCTCTGATATAAATGTGTAGAATAGATGTGAACAGAAGTGGTGAATAAATCTGTTTCTAACCAGCAGTGACATGTTGCTCCAGTGAAAAAGGTTCCTGAATCAGTCTTAAACAGCAATGTTTCCTGTTGTCAGCTGACTGTTATTCAGTGTAAAGTGATGCTAATCAGGACTGATCCGGTACAATCTCCTCAGAACCTTTAAAGGAAAGCTGGTGTCACCAGCCAGCTGTGACAGTTTAAAAGAAGCTGGCTGAGCGACTCCTCTGCATGAAAACAGGATTTAGGTAGAAGCGGTCGGGTCCAGCTGCTCTCCTGCCCTCATTAGTTAGCTCAGTCTCCTTCTCTTTGCATCTGTCAGTGATTTCCATAGAAAGGGGGTTTGTCTCCTCCTCAGAGTCTCATCACTCTGTTTTCCATCAGTTCATTTCTTCCTCCTGGTCTGAGGTGAAGCTCTCTCTCCTCCTTCTTTAACGTCTTCTCATGTTCCCTCTGCAGTAACCTCAGCTCCACCTGCTCAGGTGGATGCTGACTCCCCTCATGTGGCTCCCAGTGGACTCTTTGTTTCAAGGTTTTCTCTGCCTCATTGTGTTTCAGCAGAACTTCTACAGAACAGAAGAGGACGCCCTCACTTTGGCTGTTTCCTGTCTGAGCAGGACTTTAGCCGGCCGCCCTGGTCTTTCCCCGCTCTGCTGCCGGCTTCCTTCTTGCTCTTTCCTCTGAGGGCGGCTCCGCCTGCTGGTGTTATGTCTCAGAAGCTGCAGTCGGACGGCGGTCAGAAGCACTTTTCTGTGGGTCGGGGGCTCCTTGCCGCTGCAGAGACCTTGAACTTCAACATGAACGAGCAGCGTTCCGGCCAGCAGATGGGGGGCATGGCTTCAGGCGTGGGCATGGGTGGGGTGGAGGGCCCGGACGGCGGCTCCCAGATGTCCCGGCGTGGGGGGGGTAATCTTGGCAGCACCATGAAGCTGTTTGCCAGTTTGGGGCTGTCGCCCTCCGACCTGGACGCTCTGGCTGAAATCCCTGAAGAGGAGATCAGCGTGGAGACGCTGCCACGCATCCTCATGCAGCTCAAGAGCCGCAAGGCGGACGTTGGAGAGCGCGGGCCGGGCTCCTCCATGTCCTCTGACGCCGCTTATCGAGGAGGACGGGACGGCTGGGACGAAGGGCCCATGGGGAGGATGGGCTCCATGGGTCAGAGCCAGGCCCGGGCGCTGCCCTCCGCAGACTTCGGCTTCAGCTCCATGCAGGACGGGGCCCCCGGCCGGGGCTTCGGCTACAGCAGCGTCGGGAGAGGAGACCGGCCTTATTCTGAACTTTCCCGCCAAACTTCCTATGGCGGGCTCGGCATGGGGCCGCCGCCGTCTGACTTTATGCAGAGGAGGATGGGCTCCCCGTCTAACGGAAAAGTCCAAGACTTCTTGGGAGTCCTGCCCCCCAGGTTCCCTCACGTGTGCTCTCTTTGTGACTTTGACGTTCATTCCATCATGGTGAGTACGTCCAGCTGCTTCCTCTTTTCTTCTCGGACTAACAGTAAATGTTTCAGCTCCCACACCTGAGCGCAGCTGCAGCCTTCTGTCAGCCAATCACATGCTGCCATCCTCAGTTTGCTTCATGTAGTTTTGTTTCAAACCTTTCTTACTGATACCGGGGGCTCTGCAGCCCTTTACAGGTAGATTTGCTTTGTCCCAGGTAAAACTCACCTGTGGTCAGTCTGTCCAGCCCTAAAGCAGTTAGTGTTGCAGCTCCTTCTCAGCCTCTTGAGTCTGCACAGATCAGAACCTCTCAGTTAGTGTCAGGAGAGTCCTGGTTAGCTCCGACACACACCTGACTCTGTGGAGTCGAACACGATGACCGACACAACCTTTAAATTTGTCTTTTTACCAGCGTGGAGCTCCTCTTTCTGTTAGCAGTGAGGTGAAATCTGCCGCCTCACTCTCCTGTTTGTTGGCTTCTGGTTGGTTTTTCTGCTGCAGCTCACAGTCAGAGCAACAAAGTAAAGAGCGGTCCTCAGTCAGAGAAACAGAGCAGCTATAAACGGTTGTTGTAAAAGTCCTGGTGCTCAGTGAATGTGTTCGTGTCTGCAGGAGTGGAACCAGCACGTTAATGGCCTTCGACATGCTGAAAACAGGCGGCATCTCCTGGACACGTGAGTCACTGACACGCTCAGAAACACCCATATGATGATGATGATGTAACCAAACCTGATCTGGGGAAGGCTTTACAATCATTTGGGTTGTCTGGGCAGAGCTGGGTGGGATCATGTTTTCCACTGGAAGTTCAGACACTTTTTCAGTTCTGATCTGATGTCGTTTCCCCCTAAAAACCCTTAAAATGAAACGTGTCATCAGTCCTGATGTTTCACTGTTCCTTCACAGCTGTAACCCTGACAGGTCTGAACCTTTCTGTGTTCTGCAGGTACCCTGACTGGGACCCCAGTATGGCTTCAGGCAGAGGGTAAGTCGTGCCCCCCCGCTGTGAGGATGCATGATGTGGAAAGAAACTGTTCAGTTTGGCTCATTCGCTGCTGTTTGAGCTTGTTACTGAACTCTCTTTGACTTGAAGCTGTTAAAAGGTGACTTGTTGTTGTTTTTCAGCCCGGGTCGCCGGGACACCCCCAACCTGGCTGCTGGCCTGCTGGGACCGGGCCCCATGTCATCGGTACCGACAGGAGGGATGTCCTCCAGCTGGGGTGAGACACAGATTATAAACCTCAGGTTTCCTGCCGGAGCAGATTAAACGGATCCATCCAGTTTTTGTTTTACCTCCAACGTTAGCGCGCTAACGTGTGTGTTTGTGTGCCAGGAGGCGGCGGGGGACCCGGTCTGCTCGGGAACCAGATGGGACAGAACACGGTCAGTGGAAACTCCTCGTTACCGTCGGTTTCTGAAGGCGTGACGCTGATGTTGAATGTGTCGTCCTCAGATAAGAAGCAGAGTGGTGGTGGTGAAGTACGACAGGAAGCCTCTGAGCAACAAGACCCTGTTTGCCTTCACCGAGCCTTTCGGCCGCCTGAGGGAGCACCTGGTGCTCAAGAACAAGGTACAGAAACCGGCTCCGTCTCCTCTGAGTCCAGGCAGACATTGGTGTGCTCGCCCTGTTTCACACGGACGGTTATTACTGTTGCACAACATGTAGCAGCTTGATTTGATGGAAGAACAACGGAGAAAACGACGAGGAGCAAAATCAGAGGAAAAATGTCTAACGTTTGGGAGCATTTCAAAGAAGAGAAGAGGGAAAATACTGTTAGCTTAGCATGATAGCACAACAGAAAGCAGCCAGTTCACATATCGAGTCCACTGAGCGGAGCAAAGAGAACATTTCATGTTAGCATTTTAATGGAAATCAGTCGGCTTGTTAGCTCAGAAGGAAGCTAGCGGAGAACAGGAGGAAGCTAGCGGAGAACGCGAGGAAGCTAGCGGAGAACGCAAGGAAGCTAGCGGAGAACAGAAGGAAGCTAGCGGAGAACGAAAGGAAGCTAGCGGAGAACAGAAGGAAGCTAGCGGAGAACGGAAGGAAGCTAGCGGAGAACGGGAGGAAGCTAGCGGAGAACGGGAGGAAGCTAGCGGAGAACGCAAGGAAGCTAGCGGAGAACAGAAGGAAGCTAGCGGAGAACGGGAGGAAGCTAGCGGAGAACAGAAGGAAGCTAGCGGAGAACGGGAGGAAGCTAGCGGAGAACGGGAGGAAGCTAGCGGAGAACGGGAGGAAGCTAGCGGAGAACGGGAGGAAGCTAGCGGAGAACGGGAGGAAGCTAGCGGAGAACAGAAGGAAGCTAGCGGAGAACGGAAGGAAGCTAGCGGAGAACGGAAGGAAGCTAGCGGAGAACGGGAGGAAGCTAGCGGAGAACGGGAGGAAGCTAGCGGAGAACGGGAGGAAGCTAGCGGAGAACGGGAGGAAGCTAGCGGAGAACGGGAGGAAGCTAGCGGAGAACGGGAGGAAGCTAGCGGAGAACGGAGGGAAGCTAGCGGAAAACGGAAGGAAGCTAGCAGAGAACCAACATGTCCGACTGCTCGATGACTTTAATCTGTTTGCTGCAGCTCTGTAGGAGGCAGGCTGGCGAGCGTGAAGGCTGTGAAACGGTCTCTCAGGAACCAGAAAAACATTAGAACACTGAATGTTCTGTCTCCATCAGGCCTTTTTGGAGATGAATACTCACGAAGAAGCTCGGGACGCTGTGAACTACTACAAGCAGAACCCGGCCTCTCTGTACGGCAAGCCGGTCACCTTCTACCTGTCCCAGAGGCTGATGGTCATCGAGGTAAATGCCGCTCTGTCGCCGAGTCGCTGTTTGCACGGCGGTGCCACAAATAAAACTTTCTGTGTTCGACCCCCAGAAAGACGACCGGGCGGCGGATCGGTCCATGGACAGACCTGGACGGGACATGAAAAGCCACGGCAGCAAAGTGGTCTTCTTCTCCCATCTGCCCAAAGAGGAGGAGAAGAAGAAGGAGCTGCTGACCATTGCGGGACGCTTTGGCGTTGTGGAAAAACACCTTTTCCTCACCGACCGGGTAAGCTGCAGTCCGAACAGAACCGGGTCCAGGGAAGACTAAACGGTGTGAAGCAGAGCAGGTGTTGCTTCAGCTGTCCATGCAGGTGCTGACTGTGTGTGTGTGTGTGCACGTGTGTGTGCACGTGTGTGTGCACGTGTGTGTGTCCAGGCCTTCATCCAGATGGGAACTGTGGATGACGCAGAGATGCTGGTGAAGTATTACACCATGAACCCTCTCACCATGAAGGGACGGCTGATCCGCCTCAACATCTGCACCAAGTACAAAACCCTCAAGTGAGTATTCAGAGTTCACCTGGTTGCCATGACAGCAGCACCTGAAGGAGGTTCAGACTGACTGAAGCAGGTGAAGGGACTGCTCTGCAGCCGCCTCCTTTCAGGCAGATCCAAGCTTCGTGCGCTCCGTGTGACCCACCAAATGTGCTTCCTCATGAGGTGTCAGCTGACCTCAGAGGGGGCGGGGCCTCGCAGCGCCGCTGTAAAAGTGATGTTTTTCTGTTTTTTTCCAGTGTGAACCGGAGACAAAATGAATCTGACGATCAAAGCCGGAGGAGCGGCAGAACAACCAGCCCCGGGTCCAAGCCCACCTCCTCCACCTCCAGAACCGCCTCGTCCAAGTCGTCGTCCAGGAGCCGAGAGGAGGAGGAGGAGGAGGGCAAAGTGAAGCCTGCAGAGGAGGAGGAGGAAGAGGAGGAGGTGTCTGGAGTGATGCAGGGAGGAGAGGAAGAAGGGGAGGGAACTGATCGAGAAGCAGAGGAGGAGGAGCCAGAGAGGGCGGAGTCTGTGAAGGAGACAGAGGGGGGGGATTCTGAGGAGGTGAAACAGGGGGAGGAAGAGGAGATGAAGCAGGGGGAGGAAGAGGAGGTGAAGCAGGGGGAGGAAGAGGAGGTGAAGCAGGAGGAGGAAGAGGAGGTGAAGCAGGAGGACGAAGAGGAGGAGAAACAGGAGGATGAAGAGGAGGAGAAACAGGAGAACGAAGAGGAGGAGAAACGGGAGAACGAAGAGGAGGAGAAACAGGAGAACGTAGAGGAGGAGAAACAGGAGGAGGTGAGGAAGCCAGAGGTTTAGGAAACATGGAGGTCAAATGTTTCTGAGTGGTAACCTGTGGCGTGTATGCAGGTTCCTGATGATGTCACTGATGACACAGCTGGAGACGTGGAGAAGGCTGAGGGTGAGGTCACGCAGGGGGTGGAGCCAGAGGGCCAAACCGAGGCTCCGGCTGACCTACAGGAGAACCAAAACGAGCCAAACGCAGAGGCGGCGGAGGGAGATCTGCCTGCAGACACGGTGAGACGCCGTTTTCTCCTGAACCCGTTTTCTTTAACTTTAAAGGAGCAAAACGTGAGATATTTACTGTTAAATCATGAAATGAGTGTTTCGACAGCTGCAGCCGAACCAAAACAGTTATTTAGATAACTGGAGATCCATATAACGGAGTGAACGGGGCTTAGAGCCTCTAAATAAGGCATTATCTGTCTTTATTTCACCAATACTTTAAGAAGAATGAATGAATGAACGTGTGCTATAGCTCTGTTAGCTCATAGCTGCTGTTAGCTCATAGCTCTGTTAGCTCATAGCTGCTGTTAGCTCATAGCCGCTGTTAGCTCATAGCTCTGTTAGCTCATAGCTGCTGTTAGCTCATAGCTGTTAGCTCATAGCTGCTGTTAGCTCATAGCTCTGTTAGCTCATAGCTGCTGTTAGCTCATAGCCGCTGTTAGCTCATAGCTGCTGTTAGCTCATAGCTGCTGTTAGCTCATAGCTCTGTTAGCTCATAGCTGCTGTTAGCTCATAGCTGCTGTTAGCTCATAGCTCTGTTAGCTCATAGCTGCTGTTAGCTCATAGCCGCTGTTAGCTCATAGCTGCTGTTAGCTCATAGCTCTGTTAGCTCATAGCTGCTGTTAGCTCATAGCCGCTGTTAGCTCATAGCTGCTGTTAGCTCATAGCTCTGTTAGCTCATAGCTGCTGTTAGCTCATAGCTGCTGTTAGCTCATAGCTCTGTTAGCTCATAGCTCTGTTAGCTCATAGCCGCTGTTAGCTCATAGCCGCTGTTAGCTCATAGCCGCTGTTAGCTCATAGCTCTGTTATGGGGCTACTTGCAGCTAAAGAAGAGCTAACGGAGGGATTTCTACACAAGACTTTTTCCATGTTCTTCCTCCTCTGCTCTGACTGGAGCTTGTGCTGCATTCACTGAACCTAAGAAATTGGATTTTAGCACTCTGAATCGTCATTTCAGCAGTAAAAAAGTCCACTTTAGAAATAAACAGAGCTTTCTGAGGATTCTCCATGTGGAAATGAAAGGTTCGGTGTGGAATGTTGAAGTGGACTTTGGTCTGATTGGATCCTGCTGTAAAACTGAACCATGCTGTGTGTCGTCAGGGTGAGGAAGACTTCCTGGAGAACATGGAGGACTTTGTGACGCTGGACGAGCTGGAGGAGGACGATGGCGATGGCCACGGAGAGTCTGACGCCGCCGGTACGTGTTGAAGTGGGTCAGAACTTCTACACGATGTTTGTGGCTTGTTGAGACTTTGCAGCTGATCTTCTTCTGTGTTTCTCTTCTTCTTCTCTGCAGATAGCTCAAAGCAAGGGGTATGTAGGTGCCTTTAAAATCATCCGACTCACACATTTTAGCTTTTTTTAAGTTCAAACACCAAACTTTAAAGGTCCTGACTCCATGCAGCAGGTTCTGCTGTCGGATCTTCATCCCTCAGAACTATGTGAACAGTTCTGCTCTGGTTCTGCTCTGGTCCTGCAGGGTATGAGGGTCGTCAACATCGTGGGCTTCAGGCGAGGTTACAACTTCCTCAACGAGCTGCTGGGACTCGCCAAACCGTTTGGGAACGTGGTCAAACACCTGGTGCTGGACCTCCGACCCGAGGTGGGTGAACAGTTCTGTTTCCAGTCGGATCCATTTAGGCTCATGTTCTGTGTTCGTTCCACCGTGTTCCTGCTTTCATGTTCTGATATGAAGAAAAGATCAGAACTCTGAGAGTCAGGTTCATCTGCAGCTGCATGTTAACCTTCTTCTTCCGTTTCTCCTCTTCTTCTTCTGTTCTTCTTCTTCTGTTCCTCTTCTTCTTCTTCTGTTCTTCTTCTTCTGTTCCTCTTCTCTTCTTCTTTTTCTGTTCCTCCTCCTCTTCTTCTTCTGTTCCTCCTCATCTGTTTCTCTTCTTCTTCTGTTCCTCCTCTTCTTCTTCCTCTGTTCCTCTTCTTCTTCTGTTCCTCTTCTGTTCTTCTTCTGTTCCTCTTCTGTTCTTCTTTTTCTGTTCCTCTTCTGTTCTTCTTTTTCTGTTCCTCCTCGTCTGTTTCTCTTCTTCTCCCGTTCCTCTTCTTCTTCCTCTGTTCCTCTTCTTCTTCTGTTCCTCCTCCTCTTCTTCTTCTTCTGTTCCTCCTCCTCCTCTTCTTCTTCTTCTGTTCCTCCTCCTCCTCTTCTTCTTCTTCTGTTCCTCCTCCTCTTCTTCTTCCTCTGTTCCTCTTCTTCTTCTGTTCCTCCTCCTCTTCTTCTTCTTCTGTTCCTCCTCCTCCTCTTCTTCTTCTTCTGTTCCTCCTCCTCTTCTTCTTCCGTTCCTCCTCTTGTTCTCCAGGCCTACATTCAGTTTGAAACGGAGGAAGAAGCCCGGTCCATGTCCAGGTTCTACAACAGTAACGTGACGGCGTCTGTGTGCGGCCGGCCGGTCCGGGTCAGTCACTCCATGACCTACCCGACCATCCAGGTGAGCGTTCCAGGTGTGCGGCAGCGTGTTGTCAGGCTGCTGTTTTCTGGGTAACTCATAAAAAGCCCGGTACTGACCGATTTCAGGCATCGTTGGTACCAGAACTTCTGATCGTGCCTTTGGATGTTCTCGATGGTTAAAAAATAAACGAGTTTCCAAAAGAGCAGCTGGACTTCCTGTTTGTGATGATGTCACTGTAGGCTGATGATGTCACTGAGAGGCAGTGACATCATCATGTCCAGAACCTTGGATCAGCTTCAGACCTCTGTGACAGTCTGAGTTAGAAAGGAGTTCTGGTTTCAGATCAGAACCTTTCAGAGTTTTAATGTCTTCTGCTGCCTGGGATCAATGTTCCCTTTCAGGGTTTCTTTCTGTGTGAGAATAAGATGTGGAAGTCGTTCCTCTTTGGATCGGAACCTTCTGTTAGAAACAGAGCGTTGTTAGAAAGTTCTTTTAGATAAAGTAGCAGGTGAGCAGCCGCTTTTTAAATCTCATCTTCTGTAAAGCACCTTTTTCACGGGTTCTTTTCCAGCTGTTTAAACGCTCTGATCTCAGATGTTCTGACTGAAGGGCTTTAGTGGCAGACTCTGGAACAGTTTGTTGGAGCCTGTTATTTCCTTGTAACTCTAACGCTGTGCACGTGTGTGTGTGTGTGCACGTGTGCGTGCACGTGTGTTCAGTGCGGCTCCAGCAGGGTCGTGTACGTCGGCCAGATCCCAAACTGCAAATACACAGACGAGGACATCCTGAAGCTCGCCGAGCCGTACGGGAAAGTCCGGAAGTACTTCCTGAACAGGATCAGGAGAGAGGTACGGAACCAGAACCAGGTTCTGCTGAGTCAGGCGGCGAGCCGCAGATAAAAACCGTCTCAATGTTTGTCTGCAGTGTTTCATCGAGATGGACCGGGCCGAGGACGCAGAGAAAATGGCCGAAGCCTGTAAAGCCAAGCTGCCGAGGTTCAACGGGAAGCGCCTGACCATCTACGTCAGCAGGAAGTACCGGCAGCTCAAACACGGGTGGGTCAGTCCGGCCCAAACGGACCTCAATGAGGGTTTTATCAGAGACGATTGTTTAGCTGCAGCGTCACAGGAATGATGTCATCAGTTCAGTTCAGGAAGCAGAGATAGATTTTACAGGAGGTGAAGCCCGGTTCTGACGGTTCTGTCCGAGCGTTCAAAGGAACCAAACCGAGATTCAGCTTCACCGATCAATAACCTGATCAGTCCGATCACTTTAGTGTCCGCTGAAATAAACGTTTGTTTGTTTCAGCCATCGGTGTCCGACTGTGGCAAAGAGGGCGAACAGCAGCCCGCCGCCAAAGTCCTCCCAACACGAAGAAGAGCCGCCGGCCAAGAGGCCCAAAGAGGAAGAGGAGGAGGAGGAGGAGGGCGGCACGCCGGGCTGCGACCTCAGCGCTGGAGATCTGACGATCCAAGAAGATTCAGACGAGAAGCTGCCAGAAGGTTCTGATGAGAAGCAGAAGAGCAGCGAGGAGGTGAGTTTGTCCCAACCTCTGAGCAGTGACCCTGAACACACCACCAATCAGCTGCCTGAGTGAGAGCTCGGCTGTGACATCACTCCGTGTTCCAGAAACGGTTTTCCTCTCAGCCAGACTGTCGGTTCATTTGTGTTTCAGGGAACCGTAACTTATTAAGTCCTTAGTGCTGTAAAAACGAGCTGTGACATCACACTGTGACATCACACTCTGACATCACGCTGTGACATCACTCTGTTTGCAGCAGGCGGAGCGGCCGGAGGAGATGGACACGTCTGCCAATCAGAACGGACAGACTGAAGCTCCGCCTCCTGCCGAAAAGCGCAGCGCGGCGTCTCTGCCGCTGCCGCCGTATGACCCCGACACGCCGATCGGTGAGAAAACAACCCACCGCCACGAAGGAGGCGCCCGTTTCAGACACTGACGGCTGTTTCTGTTTAGGTGTGGAACACGTGAAGATGGGCTACTACTGCCGCGTCTGCTTCCTGTTCTACTCCAACGAAGACACGGCCAAGGTGACCCACTGCAGCAGCCAGGCGCACTACGACAAGCTGCAGGTGAGGCCCCGCCCACTACACCTGAGACACAGCCGGGTAGCCAGCTGATGACATCATCCCCTTTTCTTTCAGAAACATCTGGAGAAAGAACAAACCAAAGCAGAGAAGAAGAAAGCCAAGAAGACCACGGCGTAGGGGAACGGCATCTTTAGTTTGTGGCGGTTGCCACGGTGACGCCCTTTGATTGGACGCTGCTGAACTCTTTGTTTTAGGACCGTAACGACGTCAGTGTTTTGTGTTAAAGGAGCCGCTCCTTTAGCTCCGTTTTATGTCTGAATTTTACTGTTGGATCGTTTGTTGGAAGTTTTCCAGAATAAACTCGACTTCATTTCATTTTATTTGGGAACTGAAATCATTTAAATCACAAAGTGAATTCTGGGTAATGGTTTGAGACGGGAGTCTCGTGTCGTTCAGCTCGTCCTCGGATCTTTCCCCGTCTTCTCCTGAAAAACAACACAAACAAAGTTAGAACGCCGCCGTTGGCGCCTCAGAGAGAAACTGCTGGTTTCCATGCCGACCTGGTACTTCCTGTAGTGCGCCGGCGTGCTGCAGTGCTGCAGTTTGGCTTCGTCCTCGTCGCAGAAGATCAGCTGACACAGGTTACAGAAATAACCCACGACCGGGCGCACAAACTCTGCTCCTGCAACACGGAGGGGACAGTGAACGCACCGCGATTAAATGAGCAGCCCCTCGGTGTCACTGAAGGAGGCGGGCAGAGGTCCAACAGCACCGTCTGACACCGGGGAAAGTTCTACCTCTGGTTTCACCTGCTTTTGGCCACACCCACTGTTAGTTAACCAATCAGAGACTGAGGTGTGTTGGGAGTTCTTACCGACTGGTTTGGCGGGTTCTGCGGCGCCCTCTGCAGGTTCGGACTGCGGTTCCGAGTCCTGAAAATAGACCACAGATCAGTAACCACACGAAACCAGCTGATCGGCTCGATCAGCTGGTTTCGTAATCACTGGTAAGCTGTGCAGAACCAGAACCAGAACCTCAGTCAGTCTGCTGCCTCCTCTGATTGGTCCTTTAACTGTTCATCCAATCAGAAGAGAGAGCTCACTGGCCCCACCCACTTTTAAACAGAGGCTGATAAGAGGATTTCCCATCAAACCGGGCCGCTGCTACCTGCTCAGATGGTTCTGGTTCTGGTGCCACGGCCCAGGCTGAGGGAGGCAGTGGGCCTCCGGGTCCTACCTGTCCAGGTGGTTCTGGATGTTCTGGAGTCCTTGAACCTTTCCTCTCAGGTCCAGATGTTTCAGAACAAACTTCAGAGGACGTGTTGGTTCCGTCCCTTGGCTCCTCAGCCTGCTCCTCTGGTTCTGTTCTGGAGGATTTCTGAGGCACCGCGTCGCTCTCTGGGTTCCCTTTTCTTTTTCCTGGACCCTTTCTGGACCCGGTCCTCTTCGGGTTCCTTCTGCTGGAGTCAGATTCTGGAGGTGATCTGGGCTCGGCTCTGCCAGACGTCTCGGTTTCACTCTTCCGGTCCCGGGTCCTCCTCCTGCCGGCCGGGTCCGGGTCGGCGCTGCCGGCTTTGCTCAGTCTTTCGCTCCTCCTGCGGTCGCTCCTCTTCTCCTCGGTCTGGACCTCCCACCTGCGGAGGAACATTACAGGTAAGTGGCGGTGGAGGGGGGCGGGCAGGAGGTGCGAGCGTCCGGTTTCTGACCCGTTGGCGAGCCGGTCGTATTTGCGGGACAAGCTGCCGAGCAGCCTGGAGCCGTTGATGCTGACGGGTTTGGTGTCGAGCTCCCGGGCCGCTCGCAGAGCCTCTGAGGTGCTGGACATCTCCACGAAGCCCTGAAACAGAAACAGCTGGACCCTGAGACTGGTTCTGACTCCACAGAATAAACACGGCCTCTCCGCTGTTCAGAACCAAGCGAACCCAACAGCAGGAGGAGAGATGTCTGACCTGGCGGCGGTGGCGGATCAGCAGGTACCGAACCACGGTGCCAAACCCTCCCATCAGTCGGATCAGCTCGGCGTCGGTGAAGCGCAGCGGCAAGGTGCTGAAGTACACGACTCTGCTGGACTCGGACTGAAACAGAACCGGACGTCTGAGCCCTGATCTCACAGGCGGGACTCGGACTGAAACAGAACCGGTTGATCGGGTCTTACCTCGCTGCTCCGGTCGTGGTCGTCTTCATCTGAAACACAGCAACACCACAGCTGTAAACCCCCCTCTGATTCTGCCCCCCCACAGAACTCCAGAGCCTACCTGGGCCGTCCGACTCCACCTCATCCAGAGTGATGCAGCTGTCCAGGTCGTCCGGGAAGTCCGGGTCGGCCTGAACAACGGGATTAAACCAGATCAGAACCGACAGAACTAATGTTCAGACTGTTTCAGAGAGGCGGAGCAGAGGTCCCATAAACCTTTACCTCCTCCTCCCAAGACTCTTCACTCTGCTGCTTCAGCCCACTCTTCTCCTTTGGCTCCTCCTCCTCCATCAGCCTCTGCTTTAGCTCCTCCTCCATCAGCGTCTCTTTTGGCTCCTCCTCCACCATCAGCGTCTCCTTTAGCTCCTCCTCCTCCATCAGCGTCTGCTTTAGCTCCTCCTCCACCATCACCTTTACCTCCTCCTCCCAAGACTCTTCACTCTGCTGCTTCAGCCCACTCTTCTCCTTTGGCTCCTCCTCCACCATCAGCGTCTCTTTTGGCTCCTCCTCCTCCATCAGAGTCTCCTTTGGCTCCTCCTCCTCCTCCAGAGTCTCCTTTGGCTCCTCCTCCTCCAGAGTCTCCTTTGGCTCCTCCTCCTCCATCAGAGTCTCCTTTGGCTCCTCCTCCTCCTCCAGAGTCTCCTTTGGCTCCTCCTCCAGAGTCTCCTTTGGCTCCTCCTCCTCCATCAGCGTCTCCTTTAGCTCCTCCTCCACCAGCATCTCCTCCTTCTGATCCGACCCTCCCTCCTCCTCCTTCTGATCAGACCCTCCCTCCTCCTCCTCCATCACAGTTTTCTCCTGGTCAGTGTTCTTCAGCTCCTCTTCTTCTGGAAAACAGTTTAATAGTTAAATTTGCTGTGTTTGAGTTGTTTTTTAACTCTTAAACTTGTATTTTAACCTCTTTCAGGAGAGTTGACCCTCTCCTCGGGACAGTCTGCTTCCTCAGCATCTTCCTCCTTGTCTCCACCCTCTACATTCTCTCCGTCCTCTGCTATCACCTCCATCCCCTCGAGGTCGCTCTCCTCTGCAGACGACCTGCAGGCAGGAGATCCAGAGTTTTCACACCTTTGATCTGAACATCACTGACTGAGAGACTGCACAGGAACTCACTCATCTTCCTCCCCCAGCTGTTCTTCTTCTGTGGCTGTCTGCAGATCATCTGCTGAGCTGGATCCTACACAGAAGAAGAAGAAGAAGAAGAAGAAAACACAGAATCACTCAATCAGAGATCCTCTAAACACAAGATGACTCACTACAAGCTGCTCTAATCCGAGTCTATGTAACTGGCTGAACTGTTCCAGTTCAGACGCAGCGGTACTTTAACATGTCGTTTAACATGTTGTTTGCGGTACTTTAACATGTCGTTTAACATGTTGTTTGCGGTACTTTAACATGTCGTTTGCGGTACTTTAACATGTCGTTTGCGGTACTTTGACATGTCGTTTGCGGTACTTTGACATGTCGTTTGCGGTACTTTGACATGTCGTTTGCGGTACTTTGACATGTCGTTTGCGGTACTTTGACATGTCGTTTGCGGTACTTTGACATGTCGTTTGCGGTACTTTGACATGTCGTTTGTCATGTCGTTTGCGGTACTTTGACATGTCGTTTGACATGTCGTTTGCGGTACTTTAACATGTCGTTTGTCATGTCGTTTGCGGTACTTTAACATGTCGTTTGCGGTACTTTAACATGTCGTTTGCGGTACTTTGACATGTCGTTTGCGGTACTTTGACATGTCGTTTGCGGTACTTTGACATGTCGTTTGCGGTACTTTGACATGTCGTTTGCGGTACTTTGACATGTCGTTTGCGGTACTTTGACATGTCGTTTGCGGTACTTTGACATGTCGTTTGCGGTACTTTGACATGTCGTTTGTCATGTCGTTTGCGGTACTTTGACATGTCGTTTGACATGTCGTTTGCGGTACTTTAACATGTCGTTTGTCATGTCGTTTGCGGTACTTTAACATGTCGTTTGCGGTACTTTAACATGTCGTTTGCGGTCGTTTGACATGTCGTTTAACATGTCGTTTGCGGTACTTTAACATGTCGTTTGCGGTACTTTAACATGTCGTTTAACATGTCGTTTGCGGTACTTTAACATGTCGTTTAACATGTTGTTTGCGGTACTTTAACATGTCGTTTGCGGTACTTTAACATGTCGTTTGCGGTACTTTAACATGTCGTTTAACATGTTGTTTGCGGTACTTTAACATGTCGTTTAACATGTTGTTTGCGGTACTTTAACATGTCGTTTGCGGTACTTTAACATGTCGTTTGACATGTCGTTTAACATGTCGTTTGCGGTACTTTGACATGTCGTTTGCGGTACTTTGACATGTCGTTTGCGGTACTTTGACATGTCGTTTGACATGTCGTTTGCGGTACTTTGACATGTCGTTTGTCATGTCGTTTGCGGTACTTTAACATGTCGTTTGTCATGTCGTTTGCGGTACTTTAACATGTCGTTTGCGGTACTTTGACATGTCGTTTGCGGTACTTTGACATGTCGTTTGCGGTACTTTGACATGTCGTTTGCGGTACTTTGACATGTCGTTTGCGGTACTTTGACATGTCGTTTGTCATGTCGTTTGCGGTACTTTGACATGTCGTTTGCGGTACTTTGACATGTCGTTTGCGGTACTTTGACATGTCGTTTGCGGTACTTTGACATGTCGTTTGCGGTACTTTGACATGTCGTTTGCGGTACTTTGACATGTCGTTTGCGGTACTTTGACATGTCGTTTGTCATGTCGTTTGCGGTACTTTAACATGTCGTTTGACATGTCGTTTGCGGTACTTTAACATGTCGTTTGTCATGTCGTTTGCGGTACTTTAACATGTCGTTTGCGGTACTTTGTCATGTCGTTTAACATGTCGTTTGCGGTACTTTAACATGTCGTTTGCGGTACTTTAACATGTCGTTTAACATGTTGTTTGCGGTACTTTAACATGTCGTTTAACATGTCGTTTGCGGTACTTTAACATGTCGTTTGCGGTACTTTAACATGTCGTTTAACATGTTGTTTGCGGTACTTTAACATGTCGTTTGTCATGTCGTTTGCGGTACTTTAACATGTCGTTTGTCATGTCGTTTGCGGTACTTTAACATGTCGTTTGCGGTACTTTGACATGTCGTTTGCGGTACTTTGACATGTCGTTTGCGGTACTTTGACATGTCGTTTGCGGTACTTTGACATGTCGTTTGCGGTACTTTGACATGTCGTTTGCGGTACTTTGACATGTCGTTTGTCATGTCGTTTGCGGTACTTTGACATGTCGTTTGCGGTACTTTGACATGTCGTTTGCGGTACTTTGACATGTCGTTTGCGGTACTTTGACATGTCGTTTGCGGTACTTTGACATGTCGTTTGTCATGTCGTTTGCGGTACTTTAACATGTCGTTTGACATGTCGTTTGCGGTACTTTAACATGTCGTTTGTCATGTCGTTTGCGGTACTTTAACATGTCGTTTGCGGTACTTTGTCATGTCGTTTGACATGTCGTTTGCGGTACTTTAACATGTCGTTTGCGGTACTTTAACATGTCGTTTAACATGTTGTTTGCGGTACTTTGACATGTCGTTTAACATGTCGTTTGCGGTACTTTAACATGTCGTTTGCGGTACTTTAACATGTCGTTTGCGGTACTTTAACATGTCGTTTAACATGTTGTTTGCGGTACTTTAACATGTCGTTTAACATGTCGTTTGCGGTACTTTAACATGTCGTTTAACATGTCGTTTGCGGTACTTTAACATGTCGTTTGCGGTACTTTAACATGTCGTTTAACATGTTGTTTGCGGTACTTTAACATGTCGTTTAACATGTTGTTTGCGGTACTTTAACATGTCGTTTGCGGTACTTTAACATGTCGTTTGCGGTACTTTAACATGTCGTTGGCGGTACTTTAACATGTCGTTTGACATGTCGTTTAACATGTCGTTTGCGGTACTTTGACATGTCGTTTGCGGTACTTTGACATGTCGTTTGCGGTACTTTGACATGTCGTTTGACATGTCGTTTGCGGTACTTTAACATGTCGTTTGACATGTCGTTTGCGGTACTTTAACATGTCGTTTGTCATGTCGTTTGCGGTACTTTAACATGTCGTTTGCGGTACTTTAACATGTCGTTTGACATGTCGTTTAACATGTCGTTTGCGGTACTTTAACATGTCGTTTAACATGTCGTTTGCGGTACTTTAACATGTCGTTTGCGGTACTTTGTCATGTCGTTTGACATGTCGTTTAACATGTCGTTTGCGGTACTTTGTCATGTCGTTTGACATGTCGTTTAACATGTCGTTTGCGGTACTTTGTCATGTCGTTTGCGGTACTTTAACATGTTTGTAATACTTTATGGTGGTTTGACATGTCGTTTGTCATGTCGTTTGCGGTACTTTAACATGTTTGTAATACTTTATGGTGGTTTGATATGTTGTTGGCGAGTCGCTTCTGGTGCATTGACATATTGGCCGTAGTCTGACACATGATAACGAAGGTCACTGAAAGTCAGGTTCTGGGTTCCCACCTGGTTTCTCTGGCTCCTCCTTTGACTCTGCAGACTGGTTCTGTCTGGAAAAACTGCTACCGGGTTTGCCTCCTGATTTCTCTCTGGACCTTGAGTTAGACCTGGTTCTGGTCCTTTCTTCTTTGCCGGACTTCTCTCTGGACCTTGACTTGGACCTGGTTCTGGACCTGGTCTTCTGGTCTCTGCTGGACTCCTTACTGCTGCTCCTCGTCCTCTTGGCTGTAACTGGTTCCTCTTCGTACCTCTTGGCCGACGAAACCCGCCTGCAGCACAGAACCAGTATTACCAACAGTCAGTACCAGTACAGTATCAGAACCAGCGGCTCGGTCCCACTCACATGAGGCTCTTGTACTCTGCAGAGAAGGACACGCTGATGGCGTCCCCATTGATCCTCAGAGCGTTGGATGAGTAATATTCAACCAGCTTCTGAGCGTCGGCCGGGTTTTTCATCTCCACAAACGCCTGAAAGACAGAACTCACATTACGGATGATCAGAACCACATGGTCCAGTAAACTGAATACGTTGAACAGATAAGCTTTAAGTGTTTCAGCTACATGGTTTAGATTTGTGAGGGAATAAACATTTCATCTCATTTGCTGTGTATAAAATGATAAATCTGACTCCTTACTGTCAGCCAATCACAGCTCAGTATGATGCCGACTCATCAGTCACATTTTCAGCTGCCATGTTTAACAGAACCACAGCTCTGATTGGGTCCAACATCCTGATTTAAATGTAATAATTTGCTTTGTGACCTATGGTGATCCTGAGCTCACCTTGGACGGCAGGAACAGCGTGTAGAGCGGCTCGCCGAAGCGTTTGACCACACTGATCAGATCTGAGCATCCATCCTCACCTGTGGGAGCCGGAGTGAAACTCAGCACCTGAGAGCTCTGAGAAAAAACATCAACTGTCATGACTTCCTGCGGTCTTCAAACGCATCGCAAACAAACAAACTACAGGGACAAGCTGTGACTTCCTGAGGTCATCAAACGCATCGCAAACAAACAAACTACAGGGACAAGCTGTGACTTCCTGTGGTCATCAAACGCATCGCAAACAAACAAACTACAGGGACAAGCTTTGACTTCCTGTGGTCATCAAACGCATCGCAAACAAACAAACTACAGGGACAAGCTGTGACTTCCTGTGGTCATTAAACGCATCGCAAACAAACAAACTACAGGGACAAGCTGTGACTTCCTGTGGTCATTAAACGCATCGCAAACAAACAAACTACAGGGACAAGCTGTGACTTCCTGTGGTCATCAAACGCATCGCAAACAAACTATAGGGACAAGCTGTGACTTCCTGTGGTCATCAAACGCATCGTAAACAAACAAACTACAGGGACAAGCTGTGACTACCTGTGGTCATCAAACGCATCGCAAACAAACTATAGGGACAAGCTGTGACTTCCTGAGGTCATCAAACGCATCGCAAACAAACAAACTACAGGGACGAGCTGTGACTTCCTGAGGTCATCAAACGCATCGCAAACAAACAAACTACAGGGACGAGCTGTGACTTCCTGTGGTCATCAAACGCATCGTAAACAAACTACAGGGACAAGCTGTGACTTCCTGTGGTCATTAAACGCATCGTAAACAAACAAACTACAGGGACAAGCTGTGACTTCCTGTGGTCATCAAACGCATCGCAAACAAACAAACTACAGGGACAAGCTGTGACTTCCTGAGGTCATCAAACGCATCGCAAACAAACAAACTACAGGGACGAGCTGTGACTTCCTGAGGTCATCAAACGCATCGCAAACAAACAAACTACAGGGACGAGCTGTGACTTCCTGTGGTCATCAAACGCATCGTAAACAAACTACAGGGACAAGCTGTGACTTCCTGTGGTCATTAAACGCATCGTAAACAAACAAACTACAGGGACAAGCTGTGACTTCCTGTGGTCATCAAACGCATCGCAAACAAACAAACTACAGGGACAAGCTGTGACTTCCTGAGGTCATCAAACGCATCGCAAACAAACAAACTACAGGGACAAGCTGTGACTTCCTGTGGTCATCAAACGCATCGCAAACCAACTACACCGAGCTGTGACTTCCTGTGGTCATCAAACGCATCGTAAACAAACAAACTACAGGGACAAGCTGTGACTACCTGTGGTCATCAAACGCATCGTAAACAAACAAACTACAGGGACAAGCTGTGACTTCCTCTGGTCATCAAACGCATCGCAAACAAACAAACTACAGGGACAAGCTGTGACTTCCTGAGGTCATCAAACGCATCGTAAACAAACAAACTACAGGGACAAGCTGTGACTTCCTGTGGTCATCAAACGCATCGCAAACAAACAAACTACAGGGACAAGCTGCGACTTCCTGAGGTCATCAAACGCATCGCAAACAAACAAACTACAGGGACAAGCTGCGACTTCCTGAGGTCATCAAACGCATCGCAAACAAACAAACTACAGGGACAAGCTGTGACTTCCTGTGGTCATCAAACGCATCGCAAACCAACTACACCGAGCTGTGACTTCCTGTGGTCATCAAACGCATCGTAAACAAACAAACTACAGGGACAAGCTGTGACTACCTGTGGTCATCAAACGCATCGTAAACAAACAAACTACAGGGACAAGCTGTGACTTCCTCTGGTCATCAAACGCATCGCAAACAAACAAACTACAGGGACAAGCTGTGACTTCCTGAGGTCATCAAACGCATCGTAAACAAACAAACTACAGGGACAAGCTGTGACTTCCTGTGGTCATCAAACGCATCGCAAACAAACAAACTACAGGGACAAGCTGCGACTTCCTGAGGTCATCAAACGCATCGCAAACAAACAAACTACAGGGACAAGCTGCGACTTCCTGAGGTCATCAAACGCATCGCAAACAAACAAACTACAGGGACAAGCTGCGACTTCCTGAGGTCATCAAACGCATCGCAAACCCTGTGAATGGGCCCAAAGCTCTGATTAAAGGAGGCGTCAGGAACAGGCTCCTACCTGCAGGAAGATGAAGGCGGTGGAGATGCTGAACTCCATCTTTTCCCCCTTCACAGTTGTTGGATGGTTACTGTGATATTTCACCAGGTCCTTCGCCTGCTCGACGGAGTCCAGCTCCATGAAGGCCTGCAGGGACCAACGTGAACACTGAGGAGACATGGCAGCGGTACCACGGTGACCCGAGGCCCCCTGAGGCCCCCTGAGACCATCTGAGGGCCCCCTGAGACCCTCTGAGGCCCCCTGAGACCCCCGAAACCCTCTGAGGCCCCCTGAGACCCTCTGAGGCCCTCTGAGTGGCAAACGTCTGACTCACCAAAGACGGGAACATCAGCATCTTGACGATCTTTCCAAACGGTTCCGTTAGTTTTCTCAGCTGCGCCTCATCCACAGACTGAGCCGGGAACTTGGCGCACACCACCCTGCCTTTCTCCGAGGCCTGCTGGGAAACAGACACGTGTTCAGGTGGCGCCGCCACAGCTGACCTGACCTGACCGACGGCTGGTTTCAGTCTCACCTTCTGCTTCTTCCGACCCGGTGCTGCTGAAAACGATACAGAACAAGTCAGAGCAGGAAGTCGGATCAGAACATTCAACAGATCAATGAGACTCATTTACTTTGGCTTTGATTGGCTCTGGGAGCTCGTGGGGCGGGTCCTTCTTCTTCCTTCGTCCTCTCCGATTGGTCCACATCCCTTCAGCAGAAAGGAGACACAGACATGGTTTGTCAGAGATGATCACTGGTTCTGGCCAGCAGCTGAAGCCCCGCCTCCTGCGTACAGGTCCATCAGGGCCCGGGACGCAGCTCATGTTTAGGTTAAAATGGATGAAGAAGAGTCGATAGACGGCCTAAAGATAACCTTCAGATGAACCCTGAGACGACAGAACTGCACTCTTCAGGGTCTGTTGAGTCAAACTAACCCAGATCGGGACGGAGTTTTCCCAACAGAACCAGCAGAGGTCGTGGAAAGGAGCCAGTTACTGGAAAAGGTTCCTGCGGTCCAAATGCAGCTGAGCGGAGACACATTTCCTTCTGCTGAGGTTTCTCTGAGCTGTACGACTCCTCTTATATGGGCAATATTTCACTGTACCGACGGTGCGTTCAATGACAAACTGGAAATCAGAATTTCTAACTTCTGACTGGTAAAAATGTACAAAAACACCAACCAGAGGTCAGATTTGTGAAATCTTTAACGAGGTGCTGCTGAGCATTTTTTCTCTCATGAACTTCATCACCAGCAGTGATATTTGATGTTAATATCAAAGCAAAACTTAAAAGCTTTTCTACTCCTGAGCAGGGAAGCAACGGCGTTCAATAGAATACTGAACCGTTCGGTCCGCCCTGCACGGGACACGCATATGGTGCGTTCAAGTTGGACACGAATGTCGGAATTTCTGAGCACCGAGTCAGAATGTTTATTTTCCCATTTGAAAGTTAACTGTTAACCTGAAAAGTGTTTTATTATCCAGGGATACTGGTTATACTGGTTATACTGGTTAGTGACACAGTTTATGTTGACAAGCAAAATAAAGAGAGAATTCTGGGAGAATTCCTGTTCTCTTTATGCCCTAAAGCAGGCTGGGTAACTGACACAAGCTTCCCCCGACAACCTGAACATCAGTTTCAGATAAATGAGCCCAAAACAGTCAGGCTGGAGCTCTCAGAGGTTCTGAGGCTCCTTCAGAGGTTCTGAGGCTCCTTCAGAGGTTCTGAGGCTCCTTCAGAGGTTCTGAGGCTCCTTCAGAGGTTCTGAGGCTCCTTCAGAGGTTCTGAGGCTCCTTCAGAGGTTCTGAGGCTCCTTCATAGGTTCTGAGGCTCCTTCAGAGGTTCTGAGGCTCCTTCATAGGTTCTGAGGCTCCTTCAGAGGTTCTGAGGCTCCTTCAGAGGTTCTGAGGCTTTCTGAGGTTCTGAGGCTCCTTCAGAGGTTCTGAGGCTCCTTCAGGACCGGCAGAACTTTTCATCCAGCTGATCAGAGATGCTCTGATTCATGATGAAGTTTCACTGACCTGTTGATGGTCTCCATGCGACAGTCCCAGTTAGGAAACCTGGAGAAGAGGCGGAGTTATTAGAACCACAACCGTAAGCGTGCATGTGCACGTGTGTGTGCACGTGTGTGTGCACGTGTGCGTGTGCACGTGAGACTCACAGCTGCAGCAGGCTGAGCTGTCCGTCAGCATGAATGGTGCCATTGATGTGCTGAATCCAAACCTGAAACACAAACAGGAAGTGGATCAGTCGCCTCTCTGAGCCGACGGCCCGTTTCCCATCGTCCCTCCGCCGCACACAGGCCCCGCCCACCGGAGGAGGCGGGTCAACTTACCCTCTCCGACAGCACAGTAATATCACACAGAGAGCACGAGTACGGGTACACCGGCGGGGACATCCCGTGGAAGTCCAGGGCTTGTTTCTTGGAGGGCATGGCGGCCCAGCTGCTCCTGGAGCACAGTCTGGAGTCGTGGCGAGCCTCCCGGGGGCTGGGCTGGCGCTCGCCAAGAGGAGGAGCCGTTCTGTAATCGCTTCGCCCAGGATCAGAGACACGAGACGGGCGAGCTCTTGGTGCCGGTCCTGCCAGGCTGCCGGAGGGAACTGGACCAGTCTTACCGTAATCTGAGGAGCTCGGTCGGTGGTCGTAGTCCGTCACGTGTCGAGATGAGGAGGACGGCGCTGATCTGCCAGAGGACGAAGGAGTCCACCAGCGGTCCTGGAGCCGTCCTGCAGCTGCGGTGGACTGCTTCAGTGGGTACTGGACCGGCTGGCTGCAAAGCTGGTTCCAGTCCCTGGAGGAGGAGCTGGAGGGTCGGTGGGAGGAGCTAGAAGGTCGGTGGGCGGAGCTGGAGGGTCGGTGGGAGGAGCTGGCAGAAGGTCGGTGGGAGGAGCTAGCAGAAGGTCGGTGGGAGGAGCTAGCAGAAGGTCGGTGGGAGGAGCTGGAGGGTCGATGGGCGGAGCTCCCAGAGGGCGAAGAAGGAAAAGCTTTGAGGGTTCCCCTCCTCCCTTTGATCTGTTGCAGGATGTGCGGCAGCGACTCGATGGTCAGGACGTCCTCGGGCAGCTTGGCCAGCAGCGCCAGGTCTGCAGGCTCCAGGCCGCAGCTGTTCAGGATGCCGAGGACGCCGTCCTGCAGCCCCACGGAGCTCTGAGAGGCCGAGGGGGACGAGGAGAAAGACTCCTGAGGCTGTCTGTAGAAGTCGCTGTCGGCCGCAGAGCTGAAGTGCCGTGAACCGGGCCGGAGGTCCGAGTCGGCCGGCGCCCGGCGGTACGGGTAGTTGTTAGACATGATGAGGAGAATGTGGAGAAACGCTCGGGGCGTTTCCTGCAGACAGAAGCGTCAGGAAGACAGGAGACGTTACACAAAGCTGGAGGCGGCGCGGTCCTGGAGAAACAAGTCTGACAGCATGTGATCAGCTGAAGGAGGGAGGAGGAACCAGAACATCTGGGAGACGGTAAAACTACTCAAGAAAGAACATTTAAACCTTCTGAACTCATGTCAGTCAGTTTTTCCAAGTCTTTAAAATGTTAATGTGACTGAACTTCATCATAAAACTGAACCAAAAGAACCTGAAGCAGCAGCACTCAGTGAAAGCTGTTCTGGAGCCAAAGAAAGACAGAAAGTTTATAGAATAAAAGAGCTCAGTGTGGAAAGGCCAAGGACAGAAAGCCCTGCTGGATGAGCTCGGAGCCCTCAGGCAGCACTGCAGGAGAAACCGTCAGGCCACCATGATCCATACAGCCACATGGGCTCAGGAGGAGCTGGGAAAAGCATTTCCACTCAACACAGTCCACGGCTGCATCCAGAAATGTGAGCTGAAGCTGCATCACACCAGGAGGAAGCCATATATCAGCTCTGAGCAGAACCACGGCCCAGTTCTCTGGACTCCAGCTCATCTCAGAGGGACAGAAAGACAGTGGACACGTGTTCTGTGGGCAGATGAGTCCACGTTTCAGCTGCTTCTGGGAAAAACTGCTGAGAAAGAGCATCCAGCTGTTCTCAGAGGAAGGTTTAAAGCAGCGTCTGTGATGGTCTGGGGCTGCAGCAGAGTCCAGGGCATGGAGGGCTTCATCTGGGTGAAGGTACCACTGATGCACAGCTGGATGTTGGAGTTCTGGAGTCTGCCTGCAGTCCACATGTTGGTTCGAATCCTGAGCTCCCTGCAGGAAAGGTCCTGGTTGGATGAGTGTGAGTCGCTTTGGATTAAAGCATCTGATAAATGCATGAATATTAAGAATGGACTCAGATTCCTGTGAAAAACTCAGGTCCCAAAGTATTAAAAGAGTCATTAAAGGAAGCTGAAGGAACACGATGGAAACAGCTTTTACTGAGTGCTGATGCTGCAGATTCTGGGTTTGGTTCTAAAGACAGTGAAGCTGCTCAGAGAAGAAGCTGAGAATCAGTTCTTTGTGTCTGTTAAATAAAGGTTCAGACTGACGAGTTTAAAGGAATAAATTTAAGAGTTTGTCGCACTTTAGAAAACTTTTCTGAAAATGGGGTTTGAATTCCAGCGAGAATAGAACATATTTATCAAAATCTAAAACAGAAGTTTGTTGTTCTGTTCGAGTTTCTGTTAATAGATCTGATACAAGACATGCACGAGGAAAAAGTCCACGTGACAGTCATAATTAACTCAACAAAACCACATCATGCTGAGATTTATCAAAACATCTGCACAATGAAATGAAGACCCCTCCCAACACGAATCAGCAGGTAGGACCACAACAAACATGTTTCTGTACCACAAAATTAATCAGTAACGAGAAGTACTGAGCCGTCGGTTAGATTTCTAACGGAAAAACTGCGAAATGTTTGGATAACAGCGCCAGCATTTAAGCTAAAAGCGTTAGCCGGTGGAGCTAACAAAGTTAGCCGGTGCAGCTAACAGCGCTAGCCGGTGCAGCTAAAAGCGTTAGCCGTTTAAGCTAACAGCGGGCAGGAAAACCAACACTCACCTCAGATTAACTGTGAACGTTTAAGGCCAAAAGATGTAACTAGCGAATGAACCAAGAAGAGATTTGCATTTCGTGTTGTTTATGTTGAAAACCAGCAAAGATGAAGCCGTTTAGGAGGCTATAACCGAACTGATGCAGTCATTCTTCTTCTGCGTTTTTTTGTTTACATGTTGGAAACTAATCTGGCGCCACCTAGTGATGAAACATGGAACTAAGACAAGTCGGAAAATATAATAACAACAAAGTAAACAATATCATAATAACATAAAGAATGAATTTGCAAAATATGTCTGTAAATAACAGATCTAAAATGAAAATAAAAAACAAGAAGAATACACCCTGATGATAGAATCATTTCCAACTAAAACAACATCAAGTTCATCCTTCTTTCAAACCAGTTTCATCTTGTTCCAGCAGATAACAACACAGAGTTAGAAAGACAAGCTGTCGACAGTCAGCTGAACATCAGCAGAACATCAGCTGAACATCAGCAGAACATCAGCAGAACATCAGCAGAACATCAAAGCTACAGTCAGCAGAACATCAGCAGAACATCAGCTGAACATCAGCAGAACATCAGCAGAACATCACAGCCACAGATAAAAATGATAATTCTAGAGATTAACAGAAAATTGAGTTCTTTACACGTTGTTTCTGATCTAAATCTTTCAGGATATGACTTTATTCCTCATAATTAAACCTTTAATCAAACAAAGTTTGTTTTCTTTTGCAGTTTGGAGTTCAATCTTTTTTCATGATGAGATCCAGAATTAGTTTAAAACCAGCAGGTGGCGCCGTTTCTCTGCTGAACATCATGAAGGATCTGGTCCGTTGCCCATTTGATGGATTGAAATGGGAACTTTCTTCAGACGAATACATTTATTTTCAACAATGATTTTAATCCCAGCAGCAGATGTGGCAGTAACCACGGTGACAGCTACGCTGCTTCACGATTGGATGGGACCACAAAACACATTTCTGACACTCAGTCTGTCACTTTCAAGAGGAAAAACCTTTAAAGATGAAATCAGAACCGGGCGCCTCACTCTGCCTTTTTCACCCAAAACTAAAGACACCGATTTTAAAACACTTATTTATCTCTGGAATAAATGTTTAAGGCAACAATTCAACATTTGTAAAATTGACCCGAAGAAGATTTTAATGATGGACAGAGAATTATTGATTAATTTTGATGAAGAAACACATAAAAACAAAGAAACGTTGAACACTGATGAAGAACAAAATCCTAAACTTTCATTTAATGTATTTTATTTAATGTGTTTTATGCATAAAGCAGGATAATAAAACTAAACCCTCAGTGTGATCAGCAGCTAAAGCTGAAGGTCCAACTCTCAAAGAAAAATGAGCTCCAGCAATGAATCAGGAGCTCAGTTTGAAAATGGGACTAAATAAGAATCACAAATCTTATAAATTCTTATATTTTACATATTCGTTGGATTAAAAAAAAGAGCAAATGTGAAATAAAACTGAAATAATTCAGTAAGTTTGATATTAATATATAACTAGTATAAGTGAATAAAATATATTTGATTTACATTCTAAAAATAATAATAAAGGTTTGGATCATTTTAAATCAGGACCAGGAATCTCCTGCTGTGAGGAAACAGAACCGACCACCGCAGTCCAATTAAAGGTCATAAAACATATGGATAATATTATAAAAGGTTTAACAAGTGAAATTACACACTGAGAAGTTCTTTAAATAGAATAAATAAAAATATAAAGTGTGAGTTCATTTAAAGACTAAATGTTCACAAATTAAATTAAGCACAAAAAGTAAAAGTAAATAATTAAAAATTAAATCTAAGTAATAAAACACAAAATGAATCAAATCCTCCAAAAATGTCAGAAATGTGAAATAAAAGAAATAAAAATTTAAAAATAGGAAACAAGTTTTTGTTTTATATTGTGTGTTATTGTCATATGTGACGTCATCAATAACAACAACAACAACAACAATAATAATAATAATAATAATAATAATAATAATAATGAAGCTCCTTCCAATCAGCTTATTTGATCATTTTGTGTGTTTGAGCTGCAGTTAATGACCTGCAGGGGGCGCCACAGACCAAATGTTGAACATCTGGAGCTGTTTCAGATGATGATAATAATCTGAACAGTTTGTTCTGATCAATATGTTCAGCTGATTGATTCTGTTGATCAGGTTCAGTAAAACACTGATTCACAGCTTTTAGTTGAGCTCTGAGGTGGAGGAGAAGGTGGAGAAGTGTATCTTAAAGAAGGTGGAGGAGTTTCTTATTTTTTCCATAAAATCCCAGAAATCCAAATCAATCAATAATAAAGTGGAGAAGATGGATTAGTATTTTTTCTAAATAAAGTGGAGGAGTTTTTCTTAAATAAGGTGGAGGAGTGTATCTTAAAGTATTCGTATCTTAAAGTGTTACATTAATGCTACCCAAACAAAAAACTGCTTCACTCTAATAGATTTTCTGCAGTACAGTTCTGATGTTCTGATGTATTTTTTCAGTATTCTGCAGGTTCTGTAACTCATTCTGAGGATTTTTACACAAACTGAAACAAATAAAGATCTAAAGATGACTTCATTATTGATTAGAATTATGTTCACAGTGTTGTCTGAAGATGTTGAATAAAAATAATATTCTGATATTTTCTGATATTTAACCCGATGAGCTCATTAAAAACTTATTCTTTAATCTTTTTTCCTTGTGAAAACAATATTTTGCTGAATTCTCTTTGCTCTTAGTCGGTTTGTGTATTTAACCCAAACAATATTACATTAGCTTCATGCTTTGCTACTAGCATAATGTCACATTAGCTTGATTTTACACTTCTACCATCTTCTCTGTTAAAGTACAGGTATGTTGATATTTTTTATCTTAATTTATTTAAAAAGGCTTATAAATTCCCCATTAACTCATAAATGTTCTTAAAAGCTACATGAATGTCTGCTAATAGGCAGAGAACCAGTGGTAGCTTGGTTATGCTAATATTACATTAGCATGTTTATCCGTTAGCTTCCCCTTGAAACCTTTTACTGAGATGCTAAACAGTTGTTAGCATTTATGTTTGTATAGTCCTTAAAACCTTTTGTTTTGTTTGGTTTATTTACAGGTGAAATAGATTAAGTTAACTTCCACAAATCTTGCTCTCGCTGACATTAGCATTATTCTCTGAATCCCTGTGGGTCAGTTATTTCCAACTTTCCATTATTATTAACATTCATTATTGTCCATGAGGGAGAAATGCTGGAAACAAGAGTGTGTTTGAGATTAAATTTATTTATAACACAAGTGAGAAAGATGCTGAAATCCAAAATAACTTCATCAGTAAGAGCAGAGCGAGGAGATGGACTTCAAACCCGATACCTCTGATTTGCGCTCAGACGTCTATCAAATGATTAGAAGTAGTTTCAATCAGCTGACGGTGTCCAACATTTGGTCCTGAGGGGATAATTAGGATCCTGCTGCTGAGTTAATGCGCATCATATTTAGTGGTGTTGGCAGCAGTTATTAAAAAGCACTTTACTGAATCACCTCAGGTGTGCCATTTCTGTTGTTACCGGGAGTTTCCTCTGCTGCTTTTAAAGGGATAATCCTCCCAAAATCTGTTTGACCTCACCGTGCTCCGACTGGTCCTCCTGATTTTTACTTTGTCATAATGACGGTAATGAAGTGGTCCTCCAGCCTCTCCCTGCTGTCTGTCACACTCACAGTCAAAGATGACAAATGGGTGTCTCTGCATTATGCATCTATGTTTTGTTCATCGGAGCACTTACTGTAGTCCTTCCAAAGCCGATGAGCTCCAGCTTTCTGCCCCATTTCCCTCCTCTGGATATACATCTGCAGCAGCATTAATGTTTAAATCCAGTGTTTTGTCTGAGTTTGTTTTGTCATTCAAATGGAAGACCAGCTCAAACACAGTCCTGCTAAGTGAAATTAAAATATTCATCAGCAAAGTTCATTGAAATTCTTGTAACAACAACTCGAGCTGAAGTGGCTCCTGAAGCTGAACATGAGCGCCTGAACTGCTCAGGAAACCTGCTGATGAAGATCATGTGAGACACACTCAATGCGCCACAGGCCGAGCTTCTTTTCTCAGTTTATGTTTCCCTCACCGGCTTTAATGAGCAATATTTAAAACTGCTATAATCAATGTGTTTGCATGTGGATGAAGTGAAAACGTTTAAAGTTCTGCAGGGTTTTCATGACCTTGGAACAAGCCGTTTCTGTGCTGCTGTAGTTCAGAATGTGAAGTCTGCAGGAAGCTGTTCACCTGGACAACAGGCTGGAATGGAAATGCAACTCTGGGTCTGACTGTGCCTCTGAAGGAAGCTTCGGTGTCTGCACTAAACTGTTTGTATCTTCCAAACGTTGGTGGCGGACAGCACAGCAGCATCGGAGCCAGAGAGAGTGGAAGGCGGCTGGCTTTGATGCTGCTCTGGAGCTCAGATCCTGTGTTCAGGTTCATGTGGTTTGTTTTCTGAACAGTTCCTGAGGGACACAGACGACTTTCACATCCAATTCCAACTCAGTACAGATCAGATTCGATGGTTTAAAATCATAACGACAAGTGTTTTGTGTCTGACTTTCATGTGATAGCAACAGCCCACTAAACTACCACTAAACTACCACTAAGCTACCACTAAACTACCACTAAACTACCACTAAGCTACCACTAAGCTACCACTAAACTGCCACTAAGCTACCACTAAGCTACCGCTAAGCTACCTCTAAGCTACCTCTAAACTACCGCTAAGCTACCACTAAGCTACTACTAAACTACCACTAAGCTACCACTAAACTACCACTGAAACTACCACTAAGCTACCGCTAAACTACCGCTAAGCTACCTCTAAGCTACCTCTAAACTACCGCTAAGCTACCACTAAGCTACCACTAAGCTACCACTAAACTACCACTAAGCTACCACTAAGCTACCGCTAAGCTACCACTAAGCTACCACTAAGCTACCACTAAGCTACCACTTAGTTGCCACTAAGCTACCACTAAGCTACCACTAAACTACCACTAAACTGCCACTTAGTTGCCACTAAGCTACCACTAAGCTACCACTAAGCTACCACTTAGTTGCCACTAAGCTACCACTAAGCTACCACTAAGCTACCACTAAACTGCCACTAAGCTACCGCTAAGCTACCACTAAGCTACCACTAAGCTACCACTTAGTTGCCACTAAGCTACCACTAAGCTACCACTAAGCTACCACTAAACTGCCACTAAGCTACCGCTAAGCTACCACTAAGCTACCACTAAGCTACCACTTAGTTGCCACTAAGCTACCACTAAGCTACCACTAAACTACCACTAAACTGCCACTTAGTTGCCACTAAGCTACCACTAAACTACCACTAAACTGCCACTTAGTTGCCACTAAGCTACCACTAAGCTACCACTTAGTTGCCACTAAGCTACCACTAAGCTACCACTAAGCTACCACTAAGCTACCACTAAACTACCACTAAACTGCCACTTAGTTGCCACTAAGCTACCACTAAGCTGCCACTAAGCTACCACTAAGCTACCACTAAACTACCACTAAACTGCCACTTAGTTGCCACTAAGCTACCACTAAACTACCACTAAACTGCCACTAAGCTACCGCTAAGCTACCACTAAGCTACCACTAAGCTACCACTTAGTTGCCACTAAGCTACCACTAAGCTACCACTTAGTTGCCACTAAGCTACCACTAAGCTACCACTAAACTACCACTAAACTGCCACTAAGCTACCTCTAAACTACCACTAAGCTACCACTAAGCTACCACTTAGTTGCCACTAAGCTACCACTAAGCTACCACTAAACTGCCACTAAGCTACCTCTAAACTACTGCTAAGCTACCACTAAGCTACCACTAAACTGCCACTATGCTACCACTAAGCGCTTAGTGGTAGTTTAGTGGTAGTTTAGTGGTAGCTTAGTGGTAGTTTAGTGATGCTATGAGCTGTGGACGACTCGCTGCTCACAGCTAATGTTCAGGTCTGTAATTCCAGCCTCAACGGGAGGAGCAAACTGTTCAGAACACGGCTTTCCTGCATTTGTGAACCTGTTGTAAGATAATCTTCAGCATCTGCCCTCATTATTTTATTTTATTTTATTATTTATTCGTTATTATTTCACACAAACTGCCTCTGGAGTCCTTCAGGTCTTATAGAAAAGGACAGTGATGCCGGTTCATTTCCACCCACTTTGTGCTGAATGAAAATGTGCCGACAGCAGAGTGAAACCTGCAGAGAGGCTCCGACGGCCTGCATCAGGGCCGCGGCCCTCAGGTTGGACCCCTCCGTCTGCTGCGATGACTCCCAGAGGGAGGATTTGATGTAATCATTCTCCTGAATGCAGCCCGGTTATTTTAATTGCTGATTATGATGGAACAAATAAATAAAACATGACCTTAGCTTGTTTTTATGTCACACTGTAAAAACTTTGGTGGACAGTAAATCTGCCCAGTGATGACTCGCCTGTTACCAGGCAGACTGGGGGTTTTAAACTGTTGTCTCACATATAAAGAGGTGAATAATTCCAGCTGATTTACTTTGTGATATCTATCAGTGACCTTATCCTCTCGCCTTTCATCAGGCATCTGTTGGGTCTGAGTGGAAAATGTTTGGAAGAACAGCAAACAAGGACGACATTTCTGCTTTGGTCTGCTCCAGAAGAACCAGAGGGAACTAGTGCTGACTCAGCTGGAAATCTGCCGATTCATGTTCCAGGGCCTCACTGCTCTGTAAGGTCCGAACAGCCGTCAGAACCAGAACCATCAGCAGGGTTTACAGGGTTAGAGCCAACATGTGGGATGTTTCCTGGTGTTTTCTTTCTGTGACGAACGGCCGCTGTCATTGGCCGAAGTCTGAGGCAGCAGGTGAGGGGGGCGGGGCATAGCCCTGTCACTCACCTGTTAGAACAAAGATGGATTCTGAGTTCTTGGTGCTGGTTTCACCGACTTTAAACCATCTGTTTTAGAGCAGCTGCTCATGTTGTTCTCTTCTGGGCCCCCTGAAGAGTTCCTGTATTTATAGTTATTTATAGTTTCTGACAGTAGTCTTGGTCAGGACCGCGCTGTCTGCTGATTGGTCCGTTATTGACGGTGTGATCAGAACAAACTGAACACTGCAGCTGGATCTGGACTCCATCCATCAGATTCTGCAGCTGTCCTGAGTCAGAAGTCCGAATGAATTCCGTCGCCATAGAAACATGTGGACTGATCAGGAGTCAGGCTCATGGCTGAGGTCAGAGGTCACGGTTGCTGCTCTTTCACAGACTTTAATCTCGTTATCTGAGTTTTTTACAGCTGAAGTTCACCTTCACGGCTTCGTGTTCCGTCTGTGTTCAACAACCCGATTACCGTCTGATCTCCATCAGCGCAGCCGCTGATCAAAGTCGCGCCTTCTCCACATAAAACACGCTGAGCCGCCGTGAAACGAGCTCAGCATCATCCTGTTTGCAGCGTGACGCACAGCGGGACGACTCCGCCCCCATCAGCCGCCGGGCCTCTGAGGGACGAGCTGGCGCTGAGACGACTGCAAGGTTACCTCTAACTGCACAGCAAGAGGCGCCAAGAGGCGCCATTACACGCCCTCACACGCCCTCACACGCCGTCACACGCCATCCCACGCCATCACACGCCGTCACACGCCATCACACGCCGTCACACGCCGTCACACGCCATCACACGCCCTCACACGCCATCACACGCCATCCCACGCCGTCACACGCCCTCACACGCCGTCACACGCCATCCCACGCAATCCCACGCCATCACACGCCGTCACACGCCATCCCACGCCATCACACGCCCTCACACGCCGTCCCACGCCGTCACACGCCGTCCCACGCCATCAAAAAGGTCCGTTTGGAAAGTTATCAGCAGGAAGGCATCTAAAGACTTTGTTCTGAACGATCAGTCCAACCTGCTTCTTCCTCGCTGCCTGCAGGATCAGACGTGATCCAACGCTCCCCATGACCCCCGTGACCCCCGTGACCCCCACTGTGCCCCCTTCACTTAGTTTAAGGAACTATTGGAGTGTGAAAGGCTTCAGGTTCACTTTTTAAGCTGAAACTTTCACAGAAGCTGCTGGAAACTAAAGGTTTTGGATCTCGACTCTTTTGACTGATGTTGATGAAAAGTCTTTTAAAGCAGCTCAGGAAGCAGGTTGGACTCCAGGATTCTCTGTTAAAACATGGAAGCACCTCAGGGATCCATTTTGGGGCCCATTTGATTGACTCTAAGTGGTTTTGTTGCTCCTCAGATATTCAGATATCACACTCCTTTGTTCATCCTGTAACTGACACAAAGACAGTTCCAACAGCTTCTTTCTGTTCTGATCCGGCCTTTTCTTCTCTTTATATTTAGATATTTACCAGCTTCGTGTCTCAAAGTAAATCAGCAGTTAGGGGGGGGGGGGGCTTCACACTTTAATCTCAGACTGGTGGAGCTCAGCAGGTTTACATCGGATCCAAACAGCTTGATCAACCAGACAGAAAAAAAAAAGGATCTAAAACAGGCCCAACTTCGTATTTAAATGTCTCTCCACAGTTTTCTGGATCTGACTCCACAGTTTTCTGGATCTGACTCTCCACAGTTTTCTGGATCTGACTCCACAGTTTTCTGGATCTGACTCTCCACAGTTTTCTGGATCTGACTCCACAGTTTTCTGGATCTGACTCTCCACAGTTTTCTGGATCTGACTCTCCACAGTTTTCTGGATCTGTCTCTCCACAGTTTTCTGGATCTGACTCCACAGTTTTCTGGATCTGACTCTCCACAGTTTTCTGGATCTGACTCTCCACAGTTTTCTGGATCTGTCTCTCCACAGTTTTCTGGATCTGACTCTCCACAGTTTTCTGGATCTGTCTCTCCACAGTTTTCTGTATCCGACTCTCCACAGTTTTCTGGATCTGACTCTCCACAGTTTTCTGGATCTGACTCCACAGTTTTCTGGATCTGACTCTCCACAGTTTTCTGGATCTGTCTCTCCACAGTTTTCTGGATCTGATTCTCCACAGTTTTCTGGATCTGACTCTCCACAGTTTTCTGGATCTGACTCTCCACAGTTTTCTGGATCTGTCTCTCCACAGTTTTCTGGATCAGACTCCACAGTTTTCTGGATCTGACTCTCCACAGTTTTCTGGATCTGACTCGCCACAGTTTTCTGGATCTGATTCTCCACAGTTTTCTGGATCTGACTCTCCACAGTTTTCTGGATCTGACTCTCCACAGTTTTCTGGATCTGACTGTCCACAGTTTTCTGGATCTGACTCTCCACAGTTTTCTGGATCTGACTCTCCACAGTTTTCTGGATCTGTCTCTCCACAGTTTTCTGGATCAGACTCCACAGTTTTCTGGATCTGACTCTCCACAGTTTTCTGGATCTGACTCGCCACAGTTTTCTGGATCTGATTCTCCACAGTTTTCTGGATCTGACTCTCCACAGTTTTCTGGATCTGACTCTCCACAGTTTTCTGGATCTGACTGTCCACAGTTTTCTGGATCTGACTCTCCACAGTTTTCTGGATCTGACTCTCCACAGTTTTCTGGATCTGTCTCTCCACAGTTTTCTGGATCTGATCACAGGGATTCAGCCGCAGAGAGGTGCGCTGAGGATAAAACTCTGTTTAAACTTTGCTGCATTTCCCTGAAACAAAGGCAGGAAACAGTGAGTCTTTGTGGCGATCTGATGCAATATTGATGACCTCCTCCTCTCCTGACGACCTGTGTTTGGTCCTCTCATGTTCCATCAAATATTCACAAAGCTCTGCGGCCCCCAGCCTTCTCCCTCAGATCCCATAATGCATCTGTGATGTTGTGTCAGCTGAGGCATGATGGGAGACGGGATGATGGAGAGGAGCTCCTGGAGGAGCTCATTTCTAATCACAGGCAGCTGAATACTGTGGATGTTTCAGGAGACATTTTATTTCTTTATCTTTTTCTGTTTCAGGATTTTTGTCAGATTTTCAAACTCCTCTCGTTCTCAACTTGTTGCATGTTGACAGGTGATCAGCAGCATCAGTTTACCTCCAAATACAGACACGCCATCTTCATTAGCTAAGCTGTTAGCGTTAGCTGCTGCTAAAGGAAGAAATAAATCAGGAAATAAACCATGAGGAGTTATTTCATTAGCTAAGCTGTTAGCGTTAGCTGCTGCTAAAGGAAGAAATAAATCAGGAAATAAACCATGAGGAGTTATTTCATTAGCTAAGCTGTTAGCGTTAGCTGCTGCTAAAGGAAGAAATAAATCAGTAAATAAACCATGAGGAGTTATTTCATTAGCTAAGCTGTTAGCATTAGCTGCTGCTAGAGGAAGAAATAAATCAGTAAATAAACCATGAGGAGTTATTTCATTAGCTAAGCTGTTAGCGTTAGCTGCTGCTAAAGGAAGAAATAAATCAGTAAATAAACCATGAGGAGTTATTCCTCAGATGCTTCCATTTCCCTGCTCTGAAGTTCAGGCTCTGAGAGTTGGAACTGATCCTCTTTGTGGCTCAGTTCCTTCAGTCCAGCGTTGAACTGGACCAAGTTGTTAAAAGAGTGGGATGAAAAGTGTCTGCTGCACATTCACAGTCTTTAGCTAACTCTGCTGGAACATTAGCCTCAGATATAGTTTATCCACTGGGCTCTTATATCCTCTGAGGCTGCTGCTGGATGGAAGATGCATGCTCCTCAGTGCAGCTGACAGCAGAACATTTCCACCAGAAGCTGGCTTCATCCGTCCAGCAGGGTGGATGTGAGTGGGCGGGGCTTAGCAGAGGAGGCGGAGCCAACTTAAGGAGTGACTTTAGAGATGAAAATCAAACAAAAGGCAGCTAAATAAACACCAGGGTTGTGTTTTTGGGGAGTTTTACACCTGCTGGTGTCAGGAAACAGCTGATTCATTCTGAGTGGCCAAACAATCTGAGGGCGTGACTGAAACCACTGTTGGATGTTCGTTTCCCTTTATTTCAGAGCAAATGCACCTTTTTGAAAAGTTGGTCCAAAAAGATCCGATAAAAGAAAATCAGTGACACAGAGATGATGGAAAATGTACCGCAGGATTCATTAAGTTTGATCTAATTCTTTAAAAGATTGAGGAGATTTTCCTCCATTTTTCTGACCAGGTGGAGGTGAGTTTACTGTAAATCATTTGGCAAACACCCACCTGTTCATGTTCAGGTGCTTTTATCAGTCTGAAGGAGGCCCGGAGAGAAATGTGGTCATGAATATGTGAAAGTTTGAGCTGTTTTACTGCCTGCAGCTGCAGAGCAGAGCCGGCTCCATGTCTGCACCATCTCCTCTTCCTGCTGCATCATCCCTTCTTTCTGCCTCCCGTTGTTTTCTTATTTATCACTAACCCCCCGCCTCCCCCCGGGCCTCACCTCCTTCCTTCACCTGTTCCTCCTCCTCTCATTAACACCGAGCCCTGATGGATGTCGAGGCGACGCCCGACATCATTCTCCCCCTTGTTGCTCAGGGCAGGAAACCCCTCACCTCCTGGTGGGGGGGCGGCAGTCCAACTGTCCGCCTGGTTCTCACAGGACCACCGACCATCTGCCACCGCCTTCTCGCTGTGACTGCAGGAGCCTGATGGAGGAAGACCTGCTGCTGCATTCAGGGCCCAGCAGAAGGGTCCGACACATGAGTTTTGTTAAAAGCAGGAAGTGAATGAGCAGGAAATGACTGGAAAGAAGGTTTAAGTACAGAAAAAGCCCTGAAATATGCAGCTTGTAGAGAAACTACAGAAACTGCTGCTGATGGAGCTCTGCGACTCCAACCTGTTCGACACCACGATGAGGAGCGATGAAGATGCTCAGTGAGGATGACGATGATGTCCACACAGTCATTATCATTCCTCTCACTCCCACAATCCTCTGCTCCTGCTCCAATTAACATGTGATTGTATGCTTGGCATGGAAAGCATAATTACCAACCTGTGTCTCTGCCAACCCAAGCAGCCAAAGCGCCTGGTTCTGAGCACAACAACACGAGCAGCTCTCAGTTTCTGCTTCACAGGCAGAACGCCGCCTCCACCTCCCATGGGAGCGTCTCCATAATGGCAGCGGCGGCGGTGGCTGGGAGCGCTTCTCTCTGATGGACTGCAGGACGCTGGGGGACGGCGCTTTGTGGCGTGGACAAGAGGGATGCTGGGAGAGCGCGCCAGGAGAGGCCCAGAGGATGTGTGAGTGCTGTAAAACGCAGCGAAACCTCGTGTCCCGCTGATTATTCTGCTGCCACCAAAGCAGAAGAAGCTCCTCATCCGGGGATAGAAAAGCAGCATCCAGGTGAACACGAGCAGTTTTTATAAATCTACACATTTCCTGTTGTTGACTTCTTATGAAATGAAACCACAGAACATCTGAGGCGGCTCCGCAGTGATGGTGGTGAGTTATCTCCATGACTCTCACCTTATTTCAGAAGAATCTGAGGATGTCTCCCTGCTCATCGTCCCAGACCACGAGCAGCAGGATATAAAGGCCCCGAGAGCACATAAAAGCTCATTTCCTCTCTTTAAAACACGTTGGGATCATGTCCTGAAACATTCAGATTTCAGTCTGTCTTCGGTCTGATTTCAGTCTGATTTCAGTCTGACTTCGGTCTGTTTTCAGTCTGACTTCAGTCTGTCTTCAGTCTGATTTCAGTCTGACTTCAGTCTGTCTTCAGTCTGATTTCAGTCTGACTTCAGTCTGTCTTCAGTCTGATTTCAGTCTGACTTCAGTCTGATTTCAGTCTGTCTTCAGTCTGTCTTCAGTCTGATTTCAGTCTGTCTTCAGTCTGTCTTCAGTCTGATTTCAGTCTGTCTTCAGTCTGTCTTCAGTCTGACTTCAGTCTGATTTCAGTCTGATTTCAGGCTGACTTCAGTCTGATTTCAGTCTGTCTTCAGTCTGTCTTCAGTCTGATTTCAGTCTGACTTCAGTCTGATTTCAGTCTGACTTCAGTCTGATTTCAGTCTGACTTCAGTCTGATTTCAGTCTGACTTCAGTCTGATTTCAGTCTGACTTCAGTCTGATTTCAGTCTGATTTCAGTCTGACTCGATCAGAGCTCATGAACACATCTGATCACCTCCAACACCAAGAGCTGCAGCTTTCTGTCTGACTGCAGATCAATGACCTTCTGAAAGGTCATAAAAACAGAGTTGGAACAGTGTTCAGCTTAATCAATCATAGTTTAAACCATACGAACAGCAGAGGGAAGTCTGCTTTTCACCAGGAAGCTCCACATCAGATGGGACAGATGCTGATGAGGGAGGCGGCTTTTTCTGAAGGATTCAACTGGGTTCAGGAGGAGAAGTCGGAACTTTTTCAGCTTCATTCTGTCAGCTGCTGAAATCTTCATTAACCACCGCTTTCCTTTAGTCGTTCCAACTTTGGTGTCAAGTTATCATGTTTTATTTTGTGTTTTTCTGTTTTATTCAGTTTTATTTTGTGTTTTTCTGTTTTATTTTGTAACTTTGGGTCAGATTTGATCTGATTTCTTGTTCTCAGTATTTTGCAGTTCTGGATCTGAATCAGGATTTATTCTCTGTTCTCGATGAGCCTTTTTGTTTCCAGTCTCTCTTCTATGACCTGTCTTAGTTCTGTTCTTGCTTTAGTTTCATATTTATCTGATGTCGTCTCAGTCTGGTTCTGACTCAGTTCTGTTCTTCTGTTTATCTCTCAGTCTCTGAGCTCCTCTGGCTGCCCTTAGCATCAGATCCAAGTCCCTGATGTTAGCTACAAAGAGCTTAATGGAACGGCTCCATCTACTTGAAGGCTCTTGCAAAGGCTTCTGTCCCAACTGGGTCCCTCCGTTGGTCCCAGGATTGTCGTCTAGCAGCTCCTACACCACGCCTAAGACAATCCAAACTCTGTTCATGTGTCGTCCCACGATGGTGGAATGACCTACCGAGCGCTACCAGAACAGGGGCGTCCCTGTCTATCTTCAAGAAGCTCCTGAAAACCCAGCTCTTCAGAGAGCATCTCCTATCCCAGCACTTACCTTGTACTTCCCTCCCCCCTCTATCTCTGCTCTTTATCTTTCTGCACTTCCTTCTATGCCTGCACCCTATCTCTGCTCTGTCCCCTCTGACAGAGTCGGACTCCTGGGTTCCTTCTATGGAGCTTATTGTTAGCTTATTGTTAGCTTATTGTTAGCTTATTGTTAGCTTATTGTTAGCTTTTTATTAGCTTATTGTTAGCTTATTATAAAGCTTATATCTTCATCTGTAAGTCGTTTTGGATAAAAGCGTCTGATAAATACGGAAACCTTTGTAGCTTCTCGGTTTGTTCCTGTTTCATTCTGTTTCCTGGTCTTCTTCTGCTTAGTTTGGTCTTTTATTTTTTTTTTCCAGCCTGGCTTTAAGCTTAAAATGAAACCTTCAGGTAGTTTTCAGTCTGCTTCCAGTCTGCTGTCTGCACTTTGGTCCTTAATAAGCTCCACAGTGATGTAGAGCCACCGTTGGCCCTGGCAGGAACCACTCGCCAACTTGTGACCCGATAACAGCAGCAACTGAATGCAGTCGCTTTAAGATGGAAGAAAACTGCGACGTTCCACGTGTGAAAAGAGCTGAACTGGTGCAGAGTAACAGCCTGGAGATGAAAGTTTTACTCTGAAAACAGTAAACACAAATGATCTGTTTCTAAATCACACGTTCAGCCTTCGGTCTCATGAACAGGAACAAGAAGCCATAAAAAGGTATTTGTACTCATGTTGGCGTGTTTAATCCTGACTAACGTTCATGTAGCTCCACATCTGACATTTCCTGCTCATTGCTGCTTGAAATGCATGAAAAGCACAGAAACAGGTGAATGTGTTCAGCTTAGAGTGGCGCAGAAACCTGTGTGTGCACGTATGTGCTGGAGTGAATCCATCATGTTCGTCTACCCGGATAACCACAGAAACCCGTGTGTGCGTGCAGCTTCTTCTTCTCTTCTTATTTATCGAGTGGCAGCGAGCTGCTGCTGCTTATTTACAGCAGATTGGTTCTCCAGATGTTTTACAGGCAGAGAAGTCCCCCAACACACAAACACACACACGTGCACGTGCACACGTGCACACACGCCATCTCAGTCCAGATGGAAGTCGTTCTTTATAAGACTCTATAACCGTCTCAGAGAGGAAGGTGAGGCTCCGCCTCCTGGTGTCACTGATGCTCTCAGGTCCCGACAGTCGGCCCGAATCCTCTTATTAAAGGAAAGTTCTACAGATATAAAGATAAGTCTCTGCCCCTCAAACATTCCTCAGTTTGTTGGGGCACATGTTTCATGTCTTTCTCTGTGGGGACACTTGATATTTGTGTCGTATTTCCTCATGAAATCAATGGAAAGCGTCTCATGATGGCTGCAGGTGGGTTAGGGTGGAGGAGGAGGAAGAAGGGAGGGAGAAAGGGGAAACAACTCAGACTGAACCATTTTAATCTGCTCCACTTAAAGAAAATAAAGATGCTGCTGCACACATGGATCAGGTATTTGTCAAAGTCACCGTTTGATTTCTTCATTTTAAACCATCCTGAATCAGTCCAGAACAACAGGAGGAATTTCTATCATCTATAAGTGATGAGTGTTTATTCTGTCAGCTGAGATGATATTTCATCTAGAAAACAGAAAGAAAAACTCAAAGAAAACTGCAGAAAACTCAAAGAAAACTCCAAGAAAACTGCAGAAAACTCAAAGAAAACTGCAGAAAACTGTCACGGTTTATTTTCCGTTCCATGTCTTGTCATTTCCTGTTTTATTTTGAAAATTCACTGACCTTCTCCTCTCGGGTCAAGTGTCTGATTGTCTTCCCTGATTCCCAAAGTGTTTCCACCTGTTCCCCTTTGGTCCTTCATGTGTTTAAATAGTCTGTTTCCCTTGTTTTGTGCCAGTTTGTTGTCTCCCTTTGAGCTTCATTACCAGCCACCTGCCTTCTCTTGAACCCACAGATTCCTGCAGCGAGCGACTCTCCTGCAGAGCTGACTTGTTTTGTAATTTATTGAACGGTAAGTTTCACAGCTTTGTTTTTCCTCCGTTTTCTAGGAGTGATTTTTCGTTGTTACCATTCCTAGTCGCCTCCATTAAAGGAGAGCTTTAAGTTAAAGTTAAAGTTTCATAGAGCCTCTGTTTTATTCATTTTACTTATTTTGTTTAGTCTTCATAGCTTTTCTGTTTTCCTCCCAGTTTGGAGAGATTTTATGTTTAACTTTCACAGCTGCGCTCCTCCACAGATACGGAGGAGAGCGCTCAGGAGTTTTATTTAACCTGCTTCTTTTGCGCTGCCAGGAGAGCGCCCTGCAGTCTGTGATCCTGTGTTTATAATAAAAACCTCTTGAACCCACGACCCTGCATCTGAGTCCTGAATCCCTCTCTGGTACTCAAAGAAAACTCCACCTCCTCTCATTGGACCTGAAACCTGCTCCACCTCCTCTCAGTTTGACCTGAAACCTGCTCCACCTCCTCTCAGTGGACCTGAAACCTGCTCCACCTCCTCTCAGTGGACCTGAAACCTGCTCCACCTCCTCTCATTGGACCTGAAACCTGCTCCACCTCCTCTCAGTGGACCTGAAACCTGCTCCACCTCCTCTCATTGGACCTGAAACCTGCTCCACCTCCTCTCATTGGACCTGAAACCTGCTCCACCTCCTCTCATTGGACCTGAAACCTGCTCCACCTCCTCTCATTGGACCTGAAACCTGCTCCACCTCCTCTCATTGGACCTGAAACCTGCTCCACCTCCTCTCATTGGACCTGAAACCTGCTCCACCTCCTCTCATTGGACCTGAAACCTGCTCCACCTCCACCTGCTCCACCTCCTCTCATTGGACCTGAAACCTGCTCCACCTCCTCTCAGTTTGACCTGAAACCTGCTCCACCTCCTCTCATTGGACCTGAAACCTGCTCCACCTCCTCTCAGTTTGACCTGAAACCTGCTCCACCTCCTCTCATTGGACCTGAAACCTGCTCCACCTCCACCTGCTCCACCTCCTCTCATTGGACCTGAAACCTGCTCCACCTCCTCTCATTGGACCTGAAACCTGCTCCACCTCCTCTCAGTGGACCTGAAACCTGCTCCACCTCCTCTCATTGGACCTGAAACCTGCTCCACCTCCTCTCATTGGACCTGAAACCTGCTCCACCTCCTCTCATTGGACCTGAAACCTGCTCCACCTCCACCTGCTCCACCTCCTCTCATTGGACCTGAAACCTGCTCCACCTCCTCTCAGTTTGACCTGAAACCTGCTCCACCTCCTCTCATTGGACCTGAAACCTGCTCCACCTCCTCTCATTGGACCTGAAACCTGCTCCACCTCCTCTCATTGGACCTGAAACCTGCTCCACCTCCTCTCAGTTTGACCTGAAACCTGCTCCACCTCCTCTTATTGGACCTGAAACCTGCTCCACCTCCTCTCATTGGGACCTGAAACCTGCTCCACCTCCACCTGCTCCACCTCCTCATTGGACCTGAAACCTGCTCCACCTCCTCTTATTGGACCTGAAACCTGCTCCACCTCCTCTCATTGGACCTGAAACCTGCTCCACCTCCTCTCATTGGACCTGAAACCTGCTCCACCTCCACCTGCTCCACCTCCTCTCATTGGGACCTGAAACCTGCTCCACCTCCTCTCATTGGACCTGAAACCTGCTCCACCTCCTCTCATTGGACCTGAAACCTGCTCCACCTCCTCTCATTGGACCTGAAACCTGCTCCACCTCCTCTCATTGGACCTGAAACCTGCTCCACCTCCTCTCATTGGACCTGAAACCTGCTCCACCTCCTCTCATTGGGACCTGAAACCTGCTCCACCTCCTCTCAGGGACCTGAAACCTGCTCCACCTCCACCTGCTCCACCTCCTCATTGGACCTGAAACCTGCTCCACCTCCTCAGTGGGACCTTAAACCTGCTCCACCTCCTCTTATTGGACCTGAAACCTGCTCCACCTCCTCTTATTGGACCTGAAACCTGCTCCACCTCCTCTTATTGGACCTGAAACCTGCTCCACCTCCTCTCAGTTTGACCTGAAACCTGCTCCACCTCCTCTCATTGGACCTGAAACCTGCTCCACCTCCTCTCAGTTTGACCTGAAACCTGCTCCACCTCCTCTCATTGGACCTGAAACCTGCTCCACCTCCTCTCATTGGACCTGAAACCTGCTCCACCTCCTCTCAGTTTGACCTGAAACCTGCTCCACCTCCTCTTATTGGACCTGAAACCTGCTCCACCTCCTCTCAGGGACCTGAAACCTGCTCCACCTCCACCTGCTCCACCTCCTCATTGGACCTGAAACCTGCTCCACCTCCTCTTATTGGACCTGAAACCTGCTCCACCTCCTCTTATTGGACCTGAAACCTGCTCCACCTCCTCTCATTGGACCTGAAACCTGCTCCACCTCCTCTCATTGGACCTGAAACCTGCTCCACCTCCACCTGCTCCACCTCCTCTCATTGGGACCTGAAACCTGCTCCACCTCCTCTCAGTTTGACCTGAAACCTGCTCCACCTCCTCTCAGTTTGACCTGAAACCTGCTCCACCTCCTCTCATTGGACCTGAAACCTGCTCCACCTCCTCTCAGTTTGACCTGAAACCTGCTCCACCTCCTCTCAGTTTGACCTGAAACCTGCTCCACCTCCTCTCATTGGGACCTGAAACCTGCTCCACCTCCTCTCATTGGACCTGAAACCTGCTCCACCTCCACCTGCTCCACCTCCTCTCATTGGACCTGAAACCTGCTCCACCTCCTCTCATTGGACCTGAAACCTGCTCCACCTCCTCTCATTGGACCTGAAACCTGCTCCACCTCCTCTCATTGGACCTGAAACCTGCTCCACCTCCACCTGCTCCACCTCCTCTCATTGGACCTGAAACCTGCTCCACCTCCTCTCATTGGACCTGAAACCTGCTCCACCTCCTCTCATTGGACCTGAAACCTGCTCCACCTCCTCTCATTGGACCTGAAACCTGCTCCACCTCCTCTCATTGGACCTGAAACCTGCTCCACCTCCTCTCATTGGACCTGAAACCTGCTCCACCTCCTCTCAGTGAAACCTGCTCCACCTCCTCTTATTGGACCTGAAACCTGCTCCACCTCCTCTCATTGGACCTGAAACCTGCTCCACCTCCTCTCATTGGGACCTGAAACCTGCTCCACCTCCTCTCAGTTTGACCTGAAACCTGCTCCACCTCCACCTGCTCCACCTCCTCTCATTGGACCTGAAACCTGCTCCGCCTCCTCTCATTGGACCTGAAACCTGCTCCGCCTCCTCTCATTGGACCTGAAACCTGCTCCACCTCCTCTCATTGGGACCTGAAACCTGCTCCACCTCCTCTCAGTTTGACCTGAAACCTGCTCCACCTCCACCTGCTCCACCTCCTCTCATTGGACCTGAAACCTGCTCCACCTCCTCTGATTGGACCTGAAACCTGCTCCACCTCCTCTTATTGGACCTGAAACCTGCTCCACCTCCTCTGATTGGACCTGAAACCTGCTCCACCTCCTCTCATTGGACCTGAAACCTGCTCCACCTCCTCTCAGTTTGACCTGAAACCTGCTCCACCTCCTCTCATTGGACCTGAAACCTGCTCCACCTCCTCTGATTGGACCTGAAACCTGCTCCACCTCCTCTTATTGGACCTGAAACCTGCTCCACCTCCTCTGATTGGACCTGAAACCTGCTCCACCTCCTCTCAGTTTGACCTGAAACCTGCTCCACCTCCTCTCATTGGACCTGAAACCTGCTCCACCTCCTCTCATTGGACCTGAAACCTGCTCCACCTCCTCTCAGTGAAACCTGCTCCACCTCCTCTTATTGGACCTGAAACCTGCTCCACCTCCTCTCATTGGACCTGAAACCTGCTCCACCTCCTCTCATTGGGACCTGAAACCTGCTCCACCTCCTCTCAGTTTGACCTGAAACCTGCTCCACCTCCACCTGCTCCACCTCCTCTCATTGGACCTGAAACCTGCTCCACCTCCTCTCATTGGACCTGAAACCTGCTCCGCCTCCTCTCATTGGACCTGAAACCTGCTCCACCTCCTCTCATTGGGACCTGAAACCTGCTCCACCTCCTCTCAGTTTGACCTGAAACCTGCTCCACCTCCACCTGCTCCACCTCCTCTCATTGGACCTGAAACCTGCTCCACCTCCTCTGATTGGACCTGAAACCTGCTCCACCTCCTCTTATTGGACCTGAAACCTGCTCCACCTCCTCTGATTGGACCTGAAACCTGCTCCACCTCCTCTGATTGGACCTGAAACCTGCTCCACCTCCTCTCATTGGACCTGAAACCTGCTCCACCTCCTCTCATTGGACCTGAAACCTGCTCCACCTCCTCTCATTGGACCTGAAACCTGCTCCACCTCCTCTCATTGGACCTGAAACCTGCTCCACCTCCTCTCAGTGAAACCTGCTCCACCTCCTCTTATTGGACCTGAAACCTGCTCCACCTCCTCTCATTGGGACCTGAAACCTGCTCCACCTCCTCTCAGTGAAACCTGCTCCACCTCCTCTCATTGGACCTGAAACCTGCTCCACCTCCTCTCATTGGACCTGAAACCTGCTCCACCTCCTCTCATTGGACCTGAAACCTGCTCCACCTCCTCTCAGTGAAACCTGCTCCACCTCCTCTTATTGGACCTGAAACCTGCTCCACCTCCTCTCATTGGGACCTGAAACCTGCTCCACCTCCACCTGCTCCACCTCCTCTCATTGGACCTGAAACCTGCTCCGCCTCCTCTCATTGGACCTGAAACCTGCTCCGCCTCCTCTCATTGGACCTGAAACCTGCTCCACCTCCTCTCATTGGGACCTGAAACCTGCTCCACCTCCTCTCAGTTTGACCTGAAACCTGCTCCACCTCCACCTGCTCCACCTCCTCTCATTGGACCTGAAACCTGCTCCGCCTCCTCTCATTGGACCTGAAACCTGCTCCACCTCCTCTGATTGGACCTGAAACCTGCTCCACCTCCTCTCATTGGACCTGAAACCTGCTCCACCTCCTCTCATTGGACCTGAAACCTGCTCCACCTCCTCTCAGTGAAACCTGCTCCACCTCCTCTTATTGGACCTGAAACCTGCTCCACCTCCTCTCATTGGGACCTGAAACCTGCTCCACCTCCTCTTATTGGACCTGAAACCTGCTCCACCTGCTCCACCTCCACCTGCTCCACCTCCTCTCAGTTTGACCTGAAACCTGCTCCACCTCCTCATTGGACCTGAAACCTGCTCCACCTCCACCTGCTCCACCTCCTCTCATTGGGACCTGAAACCTGCTCCACCTCCACCTGCTCCACCTCCTCTCATTGGACCTGAAACCTGCTCCACCTCCTCTCATTGGACCTGAAACCTGCTCCACCTCCTCTCATTGGACCTGAAACCTGCTCCACCTCCTCTCAGTGAAACCTGCTCCACCTCCTCTTATTGGACCTGAAACCTGCTCCACCTCCTCTCATTGGACCTGAAACCTGCTCCACCTCCTCTCAGTGAAACCTGCTCCACCTCCTCTTATTGGACCTGAAACCTGCTCCACCTCCTCTCATTGGACCTGAAACCTGCTCCACCTCCTCTCATTGGACCTGAAACCTGCTCCACCTCCTCTCAGTTTGACCTGAAACCTGCTCCACCTCCACCTGCTCCACCTCCTCTCATTGGACCTGAAACCTGCTCCACCTCCTCTCATTGGACCTGAAACCTGCTCCACCTCCTCTCATTGGACCTGAAACCTGCTCCACCTCCTCTCAGTTTGACCTGAAACCTGCTCCACCTCCTCTCAGTGGACCTGAAACCTGCTCCGCCTCCTCTCATTGGACCTGAAACCTGCTCCGCCTCCTCTCATTGGACCTGAAACCTGCTCCACCTCCTCTCATTGGACCTGAAACCTGCTCCACCTCCTCTCATTGGACCTGAAACCTGCTCCACCTCCTCTCAGTGGACCTGAAACCTGCTCCGCCTCCTCTCATTGGACCTGAAACCTGCTCCACCTCCTCTCATTGGACCTGAAACCTGCTCCACCTCCTCTCATTGGACCTGAAACCTGCTCCACCTCCTCTCATTGGGACCTGAAACCTGCTCCACCTCCTCTCAGTTTGACCTGAAACCTGCTCCACCTCCTCTCATTGGACCTGAAACCTGCTCCGCCTCCTCTCATTGGACCTGAAACCTGCTCCACCTCCTCTCATTGGGACCTGAAACCTGCTCCACCTCCTCTCAGTTTGACCTGAAACCTGCTCCACCTCCACCTGCTCCACCTCCTCTCATTGGACCTGAAACCTGCTCCGCCTCCTCTCATTGGACCTGAAACCTGCTCCACCTCCTCTCAGTGGACCTGAAACCTGCTCCACCTCCTCTCAGTTTGACCTGAAACCTGCTCCACCTCCACCTGCTCCACCTCCTCTTATTGGACCTGAAACCTGCTCCACCTCCTCTCATTGGACCTGAAACCTGCTCCACCTCCTCTCATTGGACCTGAAACCTGCTCCACCTCCTCTCATTGGACCTGAAACCTGCTCCACCTCCTCTCATTGGACCTGAAACCTGCTCCACCTCCTCTCATTGGACCTGAAACCTGCTCCACCTCCTCTCAGTTTGACCTGAAACCTGCTCCACCTCCACCTGCTCCACCTCCTCTCATTGGACCTGAAACCTGCTCCGCCTCCTCTGATTGGACCTGAAACCTGCTCCGCCTCCTCTCAGTTTGACCTGAAACCTGCTCCACCTCCTCTCATTGGACCTGAAACCTGCTCCACCTCCTCTCATTGGACCTGAAACCTGCTCCACCTCCTCTCATTGGACCTGAAACCTGCTCCACCTCCTCTCAGTGAAACCTGCTCCACCTCCTCTGATTGGACCTGAAACCTGCTCCACCTCCTCTGATTGGACCTGAAACCTGCTCCACCTCCTCTTATTGGACCTGAAACCTGCTCCACCTCCTCTGATTGGACCTGAAACCTGCTCCACCTCCTCTTATTGGACCTGAAACCTGCTCCGCCTCCTCTCATTGGACCTGAAACCTGCTCCACCTCCTCTGATTGGACCTGAAACCTGCTCCACCTCCTCTCATTGGACCTGAAACCTGCTCCACCTCCTCTCATTGGACCTGAAACCTGCTCCACCTCCTCTCATTGGACCTGAAACCTGCTCCACCTCCTCTCATTGGACCTGAAACCTGCTCCACCTCCTCTCATTGGACCTGAAACCTGCTCCACCTCCTCTCATTGGACCTGAAACCTGCTCCACCTCCTCAGTTTGACCTGAAACCTGCTCCACCTCCTCTCATTGGGACCTGAAACCTGCTCCACCTCCTCTTATTGGACCTGAAACCTGCTCCACCTGCTCCACCTCCTCTCAGTTTGACCTGAAACCTGCTCCACCTCCTCTCAGTGGGACCTGAAACCTGCTCCACCTCCTCTCATTGGACCTGAAACCTGCTCCACTTCCTCTCATTGGACCTGAAACCTGCTCCACCTCCTCTCATTGGACCTGAAACCTGCTCCACCTCCTCTCATTGGACCTGAAACCTGCTCCACCTCCACCTGCTCCACCTCCTCTCATTGGGACCTGAAACCTGCTCCACCTCCACCTGCTCCACCTCCTCTCATTGGACCTGAAACCTGCTCCACCTCCACCTGCTCCACCTCCTCTCATTGGACCTGAAACCTGCTCCACCTCCACCTGCTCCACCTCCTCTCATTGGACCTGAAACCTGCTCCACCTCCTCTCATTGAACCTGAAACCTGCTCCACCTCCTCTCATTGGACCTGAAACCTGCTCCACCTCCTCTCAGTGGACCTGAAACCTGCTCCACCTCCTCTCAGTGAAACCTGCTCCACCTCCTCTCATTGGACCTGAAACCTGCTCCACCTCCTCTCATTGGACCTGAAACCTGCTCCACCTCCTCTCAGTTTGACCTGAAACCTGCTCCACCTCCTCTCATTGGACCTGAAACCTGCTCCACCTCCTCTCAGTGGACCTGAAACCTGCTCCACCTCCTCTCAGTTTGACCTGAAACCTGCTCCACCTCCTCTTATTGGACCTGAAACCTGCTCCACCTCCTCTCATTGGACCTGAAACCTGCTCCACTTCCTCTCATTGGACCTGAAACCTGCTCCACCTCCTCTCATTGGACATGAAACCTGCTCCACCTCCTCTCATTGGACCTGAAACCTGCTCCACCTCCTCTCAGTGAAACCTGCTCCACCTCCTCTTATTGGACCTGAAACCTGCTCCACCTCCTCTCATTGGACCTGAAACCTGCTCCACCTCCTCTTATTGGGACCTGAAACCTGCTCCACCTCCTCTCATTGGACCTGAAACCTGCTCCACCTCCTCTCATTGGACATGAAACCTGCTCCACCTCCTCTCATTGGACCTGAAACCTGCTCCACCTCCTCTCAGTGAAACCTGCTCCACCTCCTCTTATTGGACCTGAAACCTGCTCCACCTCCTCTTATTGGGACCTGAAACCTGCTCCACCTCCTCTCAGTGGGACCTGAAACCTGCTCCACCTCCTCTCATTGGACCTGAAACCTGCTCCACTTCCTCTCATTGGACCTGAAACCTGCTCCACCTCCTCTCATTGGGACCTGAAACCTGCTCCACCTCCACCTGCTCCACCTCCTCTCAGTGAAACCTGCTCCACCTCCTCTTATTGGACCTGAAACCTGCTCCACCTCCTCTCATTGGACCTGAAACCTGCTCCACCTCCTCTTATTGGGACCTGAAACCTGCTCCACCTCCTCTCATTGGACCTGAAACCTGCTCTACCTCCTCTCATTGGACATGAAACCTGCTCCACCTCCTCTCATTGGACCTGAAACCTGCTCCACCTCCTCTCAGTGAAACCTGCTCCACCTCCTCTCATTGGACCTGAAACCTGCTCCACCTCCTCTCAGTGGGACCTGAAACCTGCTCCACCTCCTCTCATTGGACCTGAAACCTGCTCCACTTCCTCTCATTGGACCTGAAACCTGCTCCACCTCCTCTCATTGGGACCTGAAACCTGCTCCACCTCCACCTGCTCCACCTCCTCTTATTGGACCTGAAACCTGCTCCACCTCCTCTCATTGGACCTGAAACCTGCTCCACCTCCTCTTATTGGGACCTGAAACCTGCTCCACCTCCTCTCATTGGACCTGAAACCTGCTCCACCTCCTCTCATTGGACATGAAACCTGCTCCACCTCCTCTCAGTGAAACCTGCTCCACCTCCTCTCATTGGACCTGAAACCTGCTCCACCTCCTCTCATTGGACCTGAAACCTGCTCCACCTCCTCTCATTGGACCTGAAACCTGCTCCACCTCCTCTCAGTGAAACCTGCTCCACCTCCTCTCATTGGACCTGAAACCTGCTCCACCTCCTCTCATTGGACCTGAAACCTGCTCCACCTCCTCTCAGTGAAACCTGCTCCACTTCCTCTCATTGGACCTGAAACCTGCTCCACTTCCTCTCATTGGACCTGAAACCTGCTCCACCTCCTCTCATTGGACCTGAAACCTGCTCCACCTCCTCTCAGTGGACCTGAAACCTGCTCCACCTCCTCTCATTGGACCTGAAACCTTCTCCACCTCCTCTCATTGGACCTGAAACCTGCTCCACCTCCACCTGCTCCACCTCCTCTCATTGGACCTGAAACCTGCTCCACCTCCTCTCATTGGACCTGAAACCTGCTCCACCTCCTCTGATTGGACCTGAAACCTGCTCCACCTCCACCTGCTCCACCTCCTCTCAGTGGACCTGAAACCTGCTCCACCTCCACCTGCTCCACCTCCTCTCATTGGACCTGAAACCTGCTCCACCTCCTCTCAGTTTGACCTGAAACCTGCTCCACCTCCTCTCAGTGAAACCTGCTCCACCTCCTCTTATTGGACCTGAAACCTGCTCCACCTCCTCTCATTGGGACCTGAAACCTGCTCCACCTCCTCTTATTGGACCTGAAACCTGCTCCACCTGCTCCACCTCCACCTGCTCCACCTCCTCTCAGTTTGACCTGAAACCTGCTCCACCTCCTCATTGGACCTGAAACCTGCTCCACCTCCACCTGCTCCACCTCCTCTCATTGGGACCTGAAACCTGCTCCACCTCCACCTGCTCCACCTCCTCTCATTGGACCTGAAACCTGCTCCACCTCCTCTCATTGGACCTGAAACCTGCTCCACCTCCTCTCATTGGACCTGAAACCTGCTCCACCTCCTCTCATTGGACCTGAAACCTGCTCCACCTCCTCTCATTGGACCTGAAACCTGCTCCACCTCCTCTCAGTGAAACCTGCTCCACCTCCTCTTATTGGACCTGAAACCTGCTCCACCTCCTCTCATTGGACCTGAAACCTGCTCCACCTCCTCTCAGTGAAACCTGCTCCACCTCCTCTTATTGGACCTGAAACCTGCTCCACCTCCTCTCATTGGACCTGAAACCTGCTCCACCTCCTCTCATTGGACCTGAAACCTGCTCCACCTCCTCTCAGTTTGACCTGAAACCTGCTCCACCTCCACCTGCTCCACCTCCTCTCATTGGACCTGAAACCTGCTCCACCTCCTCTCATTGGACCTGAAACCTGCTCCACCTCCTCTCATTGGACCTGAAACCTGCTCCACCTCCTCTCAGTTTGACCTGAAACCTGCTCCACCTCCTCTCAGTGGACCTGAAACCTGCTCCGCCTCCTCTCATTGGACCTGAAACCTGCTCCGCCTCCTCTCATTGGACCTGAAACCTGCTCCACCTCCTCTCATTGGACCTGAAACCTGCTCCACCTCCTCTCATTGGACCTGAAACCTGCTCCACCTCCTCTCAGTGGACCTGAAACCTGCTCCGCCTCCTCTCATTGGACCTGAAACCTGCTCCACCTCCTCTCATTGGACCTGAAACCTGCTCCACCTCCTCTCATTGGACCTGAAACCTGCTCCACCTCCTCTCAGTGGACCTGAAACCTGCTCCACCTCCTCTCATTGGACCTGAAACCTGCTCCGCCTCCTCTCATTGGACCTGAAACCTGCTCCGCCTCCTCTCATTGGACCTGAAACCTGCTCCACCTCCTCTCATTGGGACCTGAAACCTGCTCCACCTCCTCTCAGTTTGACCTGAAACCTGCTCCACCTCCACCTGCTCCACCTCCTCTCATTGGACCTGAAACCTGCTCCGCCTCCTCTCATTGGACCTGAAACCTGCTCCACCTCCTCTCAGTGGACCTGAAACCTGCTCCACCTCCTCTCAGTTTGACCTGAAACCTGCTCCACCTCCACCTGCTCCACCTCCTCTTATTGGACCTGAAACCTGCTCCACCTCCTCTCATTGGACCTGAAACCTGCTCCACCTCCTCTCATTGGACCTGAAACCTGCTCCACCTCCTCTCATTGGACCTGAAACCTGCTCCACCTCCTCTCAGTTTGACCTGAAACCTGCTCCACCTCCACCTGCTCCACCTCCTCTCATTGGACCTGAAACCTGCTCCGCCTCCTCTCATTGGACCTGAAACCTGCTCCGCCTCCTCTGATTGGACCTGAAACCTGCTCCGCCTCCTCTCAGTTTGACCTGAAACCTGCTCCACCTCCTCATTGGACCTGAAACCTGCTCCACCTCCTCTCATTGGACCTGAAACCTGCTCCACCTCCTCTCATTGGACCTGAAACCTGCTCCACCTCCTCTCATTGGACCTGAAACCTGCTCCACCTCCTCTCAGTGAAACCTGCTCCACCTCCTCTGATTGGACCTGAAACCTGCTCCACCTCCTCTGATTGGACCTGAAACCTGCTCCACCTCCTCTTATTGGACCTGAAACCTGCTCCACCTCCTCTGATTGGACCTGAAACCTGCTCCACCTCCTCTTATTGGACCTGAAACCTGCTCCGCCTCCTCTCATTGGACCTGAAACCTGCTCCACCTCCTCTGATTGGACCTGAAACCTGCTCCACCTCCTCTCATTGGACCTGAAACCTGCTCCACCTCCTCTCATTGGACCTGAAACCTGCTCCACCTCCTCTCATTGGACCTGAAACCTGCTCCACCTCCTCTCATTGGACCTGAAACCTGCTCCACCTCCACCTGCTCCACCTCCTCTCATTGGGACCTGAAACCTGCTCCACCTCCACCTGCTCCACCTCCTCTCATTGGACCTGAAACCTGCTCCACCTCCACCTGCTCCACCTCCTCTCATTGGACCTGAAACCTGCTCCACCTCCACCTGCTCCACCTCCTCTCATTGGACCTGAAACCTGCTCCACCTCCTCTCATTGAACCTGAAACCTGCTCCACCTCCTCTCATTGGACCTGAAACCTGCTCCACCTCCTCTCAGTGGACCTGAAACCTGCTCCACCTCCTCTCAGTGAAACCTGCTCCACCTCCTCTCATTGGACCTGAAACCTGCTCCACCTCCTCTCATTGGACCTGAAACCTGCTCCACCTCCTCTCAGTTTGACCTGAAACCTGCTCCACCTCCTCTCATTGGACCTGAAACCTGCTCCACCTCCTCTCAGTGGACCTGAAACCTGCTCCACCTCCTCTCAGTTTGACCTGAAACCTGCTCCACCTCCTCTTATTGGACCTGAAACCTGCTCCACCTCCTCTCATTGGACCTGAAACCTGCTCCACTTCCTCTCATTGGACCTGAAACCTGCTCCACCTCCTCTCATTGGACATGAAACCTGCTCCACCTCCTCTCATTGGACCTGAAACCTGCTCCACCTCCTCTCAGTGAAACCTGCTCCACCTCCTCTTATTGGACCTGAAACCTGCTCCACCTCCTCTCATTGGACCTGAAACCTGCTCCACCTCCTCTTATTGGGACCTGAAACCTGCTCCACCTCCTCTCATTGGACCTGAAACCTGCTCCACCTCCTCTCATTGGACATGAAACCTGCTCCACCTCCTCTCATTGGACCTGAAACCTGCTCCACCTCCTCTCAGTGAAACCTGCTCCACCTCCTCTTATTGGACCTGAAACCTGCTCCACCTCCTCTTATTGGGACCTGAAACCTGCTCCACCTCCTCTCAGTGGGACCTGAAACCTGCTCCACCTCCTCTCATTGGACCTGAAACCTGCTCCACTTCCTCTCATTGGACCTGAAACCTGCTCCACCTCCTCTCATTGGGACCTGAAACCTGCTCCACCTCCACCTGCTCCACCTCCTCTCAGTGAAACCTGCTCCACCTCCTCTTATTGGACCTGAAACCTGCTCCACCTCCTCTCATTGGACCTGAAACCTGCTCCACCTCCTCTTATTGGGACCTGAAACCTGCTCCACCTCCTCTCATTGGACCTGAAACCTGCTCTACCTCCTCTCATTGGACATGAAACCTGCTCCACCTCCTCTCATTGGACCTGAAACCTGCTCCACCTCCTCTCAGTGAAACCTGCTCCACCTCCTCTCATTGGACCTGAAACCTGCTCCACCTCCTCTCAGTGGGACCTGAAACCTGCTCCACCTCCTCTCATTGGACCTGAAACCTGCTCCACTTCCTCTCATTGGACCTGAAACCTGCTCCACCTCCTCTCATTGGGACCTGAAACCTGCTCCACCTCCACCTGCTCCACCTCCTCTTATTGGACCTGAAACCTGCTCCACCTCCTCTCATTGGACCTGAAACCTGCTCCACCTCCTCTTATTGGGACCTGAAACCTGCTCCACCTCCTCTCATTGGACCTGAAACCTGCTCCACCTCCTCTCATTGGACATGAAACCTGCTCCACCTCCTCTCAGTGAAACCTGCTCCACCTCCTCTCATTGGACCTGAAACCTGCTCCACCTCCTCTCATTGGACCTGAAACCTGCTCCACCTCCTCTCATTGGACCTGAAACCTGCTCCACCTCCTCTCATTGGACCTGAAACCTGCTCCACCTCCTCTCAGTGAAACCTGCTCCACCTCCTCTCATTGGACCTGAAACCTGCTCCACCTCCTCTCAGTGGGACCTGAAACCTGCTCCACCTCCTCTCATTGGACCTGAAACCTGCTCCACTTCCTCTCATTGGACCTGAAACCTGCTCCACCTCCTCTCATTGGACCTGAAACCTGCTCCACCTCCTCTCAGTGGACCTGAAACCTGCTCCACCTCCTCTCATTGGACCTGAAACCTTCTCCACCTCCTCTCATTGGACCTGAAACCTGCTCCACCTCCACCTGCTCCACCTCCTCTCATTGGACCTGAAACCTGCTCCACCTCCTCTCATTGGACCTGAAACCTGCTCCACCTCCTCTGATTGGACCTGAAACCTGCTCCACCTCCACCTGCTCCACCTCCTCTCAGTGGACCTGAAACCTGCTCCACCTCCACCTGCTCCACCTCCTCTCATTGGACCTGAAACCTGCTCCACCTCCTCTCAGTTTGACCTGAAACCTGCTCCACCTCCTCTGATTGGACCTGAAACCTGCTCCACCTCCACCTGCTCCACCTCCTCTCAGTGGACCTGAAACCTGCTCCACCTCCTCTCATTGGACCTGAAACCTGCTCCACCTCCTCTCATTGGACCTGAAACCTGCTCCACCTCCTCTCATTGGACCTGAAACCTGCTCCACCTCCTCTCATTGGACCTGAAACCTGCTCCACCTCCTCTCATTGGACTTGAAACCTGCTCCACCTCCACCTGCTCCACCTCGTATCTTTGGTTCAGGACAGGATCTCTTTAGCTGATGAGGAGCTTTGTGTAAAACTGCTCCTTTGTTCTTTCATCCTAACTTTGAAGAAAATAAAAAGGAGCAAACTTTCTTTGCATAACAAAGAGATTTCATCATTTTCCCAGAGCTTTTATTGGAAAAACATCCACCTCTCCCCGGTCCAGGCCTCCTGTGAGACCTCCACAAAACAAGCGCTGCTTCTTCAGCTGGAGTACACTGAGAAGGCTTTGTTCTGGATCTGCGTCTCATTGTTTCTGGGTCTGAGTGGGCGGGAGGGAGAAAAATAACAACCAAAAAAAGCAAAAGGAAATGGCAGATTGATGAAAAGCCAAACGGGTCCCAGGATGACTTGTTCTTCTTCTGCACAATATTAAAAACTCCCACACGTTTCAGGAGGAGGGTGAATTAGCCTTGCTGGGATGCTCAGTAAGCTGCCGTAATGACTCATTTGTTTCATCCTGATAGATGGCTCTCAGGGTGGAGGAGGAACTCTTTCAGGAGGGGCTGCAGACGGCGTGCCAAGGACAACGCCATTTCCACGCCACGGGTCGCTGCGAGGGCCGAGGAAGAGGCTATAAAGCCACCTGAACAAGGAGCTGGAATATCCGCCTCTTTGTTCCTGTCACCTTCCTTTGAGGCTGAGACAGAAACCTCCAACGTTACATAAAATAAGGATAATTTATTCATCATGTTGATGCCAGCGGACCTTTTGTGCTCCTGTTATGTTCAGGACCCGCACAGACTCACATTTTTCTTTGTTTTCATTAATTCCCCAACAGATACCTTCAGTTTTTATCCCTAATTCCTGGTTTTGGTGCCGACTGAAAGTCTGTTTTATTTATAAAGCAACAAATCAAAAACATTCAACCAACAGACTGAAACTTCTCTCTGATCCAATCTCCTGTCCTGAGCTGCACAACTGTGGAAGAAACCTCCATCAGAACCAGAACCAGAACCAGGAAGGGTCCATCTGCCTGGACCAGCTGGGGCTGAGAGGACAGGAAAGAGGGGACAACAAGCAGCGTAACACCAGGCCAGAGACACCTGCTGAGAGAGAGAAACACAAGTTAATGACAGCAATGATGTCATCTGTACATGGAGGGAGGAGAGGTGCATCATGGGAGCTCCCCCAGCAGGCTGGGCCTATAGCAGCAGAACATGGAGGGAGGAGAGGTGCATCATGGGAGCTCCCCCAGCAGGCTGGGCCTATAGCAGCAGAACTATGGGATGTTTCAGGCTCCCCTGAGCCATCCCTAACTATAAGCTTTATCAGAAAGGAAAGTTTCAGCCTGATCTTAAAGGTAGAGAGGGTGTCTGCTTCCTGAAGCCAAACTGGCAGCTGGTTCCACAGAGAGGGGCCTGATAACTGAAGGCTCTGCCTCCCATTCTGCTTTTAGGGGCCTGATAACTGAAGGCTCTGCCTCCCATTCTGCTTTTAGGGGCCTGATAACTGAAGGCTCTGCCTCCCATTCTGCTTTTAGGGGCCTGATAACTGAAGGCTCTGCCTCCCATTCTGCTTTTAGGGGCCTGATAACTGAAGGCTCTGCCTCCGGTTCTGCTTTTAGGGGCCCGATAACTGAAGGCTCTGCCTCCCGTTCTGCTTTTAGGGGCCCGATAACTGAAGGCTCTGCCTCCCGTTCTGCTTTTAGGGGCCCGATAACTGAAGGCTCTGCCTCCCGTTCTACTTTTAGGGGCCTGATAACTGAAGGCTCTGCCTCCCGTTCTGCTTTTAGGGGCCCGATAACTGAAGGCTCTGCCTCCCGTTCTGCTTTTAGGGGCCCGATAACTGAAGGCTCTGCCTCCCGTTCTGCTTTTAGGGGCCCGATAACTGAAGGCTCTGCCTCCCGTTCTGCTTTTAGGGGCCCGATAACTGAAGGCTCTGCCTCCCGTTCTGCTTTTAGGGGCCCGATAACTGAAGGCTCTGCCTCCCGTTCTGCTTTTAGGGGCCCGATAACTGAAGGCTCTGCCTCCCGTTCTGCTTTTAGGGGCCCGATAACTGAAGGCTCTGCCTCCCGTTCTGCTTTTAGGGGCCTGATAACTGAAGGCTCTGCCTCCCATTCTGCTTTTAGGGGCCCGATAACTGAAGGCTCTGCCTCCCATTCTGCTTTTAGGGGCCCGATAACTGAAGGCTCTGCCTCCCATTCTACTTTTAGGGGCCTGATAACTGAAGGCTCTGCCTCCCATTCTGCTTTTAGGGGCCTGATAACTGAAGGCTCTGCCTCCCATTCTGCTTTTAGGGGCCTGATAACTGAAGGCTCTGCCTCCCATTCTGCTTTTAGGGGCCTGATAACTGAAGGCTCTGCCTCCCATTCTGCTTTTAGGGGCCTGATAACTGAAGGCTCTGCCTCCCATTCTGCTTTTAGGGGCCTGATAACTGAAGGCTCTGCCTCCCATTCTGCTTTTAGGGGCCTGATAACTGAAGGCTCTGCCTCCCATTCTGCTTTTAGAAACTCTGGGAACCACAAGGAAACCTGCAGCCTGAGAGCAAAGTGCTCTGTTGGGGAAATATCCAACTGTGAGATCTTTAAGATGTGATGGAGCTCGGTCATTAAGAGCTTTATATGTGAGGAGAAGAATCTTAAATTCTATTCTGAATTCCAACTATGAGAAGAAGAACCTGTGGAATATGTGTACAGATAACGACAGTTAATCCCAGTTCAGTCCAGTTTTATCCGTAGGTTTGTTTATCTTTATTCATTTCCACACATTATGAATGAACTCATTAATTAGTTGGAACTCGTTGTAGATGTTTAATAAAGCTGGAGCTCAGCTGCAGATGTGCAGCTCTGGATGCTGGTTTTGGGCTGGTTCTGTGTGATGCTTCTGGTTCATTCTGCTTATGATCATTTATTTTATTCACTGTATTTTTCAGATTTCATCTTCTAAATCTTCTAAATTAGAGTTCTTGGTTCTTCTCCTTTTGTTTCTCCTCATTTCTGCTGTTTGCTTTGTGTTTTTTCTTTTTAAAACCTGGTTCTAACAGCTGATCTGAGCCCACCTGCTCAATGTTAAAGCAGTAAAAATGTGTTAAAACGCATGAAAAAGAAATGAGATCACCGTTAAATTCATTTATTTTTAAATTAAATTAATGTTTCTTTTTTATTATTATAAAACAATCCTCAAAATCTGGTGAAATCCTGTCATATTAATGTTTTACACAGTGAAACATGAGACATTTGAGGTGTTTGATGATGAAAAATGGAAGCTTTTATGTTGGTATCAAGGCGAATGCGACTGTTTTCGGGCTGATTCCCTCATTAACCTTCAGCTTCAAACAGCCACCAACACATTCCTCCTCAGGTTAATATCTGCTGTTAAACTCTCGCAGGGTTTCCCACGAGTCCTCAGACACCTTCTGTGCTTCCTCACATCTTCTCCAGGTTGTTGGATCTCAGCAGGCTGCTGGGAGCTCTGGGCGCCGTGCTGACATCATCCAACGCCACCGAGAGGCTGAAAGGCAGCGTTTAATGTTCCTGACGGGAACCTCCATTTCATGTCAGATTAATGCATATTTATACCTTTAAAAGGTGACGTGTTGGTGCGTTTTAGATCAATCTGAAGTTAAATAACTGATTTTTAACCCTTATATCAGTGATTGGATCAGAGACAATCGAACAACATATTTCACAACTTCCACAGTTCCATATGATTATTTCTGGATATTTGTGCAGATGAGGAAGTAATCCGGACATTTTGGGATTAAAGTTGAGAAATAATTTTAAGAATAAAGTATTGATAATAGTATTGTGCACAGGTGTAACCATGGATACGGTTACATTTTAGTCAGTGAAGGACAAAAATCAGTCAAACAGCATTTAAAGATCTGCTCGAAGATTATTGGAGTTATTGATTTCATGAGATTCTTCATCAATAAAACTGTTTCTATCAGAGAGAAGATTAATGGAATCCTTCCCATTATTATCACTGATGTATCATCAAGTAGAGCAGCTTTAGAAGTATCTTTCGAACCTGAATTGTATTTAGACGGCTTCTGTCCCGTTGATCTCTCTGAGCTAACAACAGCAATAGTCTCTTCTAAACCATCAACTTGTATGTTAGACCCAATCCCAACCAGACTGTTCAAGGAGGTTTTCCCCTTAATCAATACTTCCATATTGGATCTGATCAATCGGTCTTTGTTGATAGGATATGTACCTCAGACTTTTAAGGTTGCTGTAATTAAACCTTTACTTAAAAAACCTACTCTTGATTCAGAAGTGTTGGCTAATTATCGACCTATATCCAATCTCCCTTTTTTGTCTAAAGTTCTTTAAAAAGTAGTTTCAGTTCAACTTTGTGATCATTTCCATAGAAATAATCTGTTTGAAGAGTTTCAGTCAGGATTCAGAGTGCATCATAGCACAGAAACGGCACTGGTGAAAGTTACCAATGATCTCCTGTTAGCTTCTGATAGCGGACTTGTTTCTGTGCTTGTCCTGTTGGATCTCAGAGCTGCATTTGATACGATCGATCACAGCATTCTGTTACAGAGACTTGAACATGTTATTGGGATTAAAGGAACTGCATTAGGCTGGTTTAAGTCATATTTATCTGATAGATTCCAGTTTGTTCTTGTAAATGAAGAATCTTCCTCACACATTGGAGTAAGTCATGGAGTTCCTCAGGGTTCTGTGCTTGGACCGATTCTTTTTATTTTATACATGCTTCCATTAGGTAACATTATCAGACAGCATGGCATAAATTTCCATTATTATGCTGATGATACTCAGCTGAACTTATCTATGAAACCAGATGAAACCAACAGGTTGGTCAGACTACAAGCCTGTCTTAAAGACATAAAGACCTGGATGACTCAGAACTGTCTGCTTTTAAATTCAGACAAACTGAAGTTGTTCTCTTTGGACCTGAGTGCTTCAGGGAGAAATTGTCCGGTTATATAGTTACTCTGGATGGTATTTCCTTGGCTTCTAGTTCTACAGGGAGGAACCTTGGAGTTATTTTTGACCAGAATTTATCATTTGACTCACATATAAAACAGGTTTCTGCCTTCTTTCACCTTCGTAATATCATTAAAATCAGGACCATCCTGTCTCAGAGCAGAGAAACTGCTCCATGCATCTATTCCTTCAGGACTGAACTACTGTAATTCCTTATTATTGTTCTGTCCCACAGATTCTCTGAAAAGCCTCCAGCTGATCCAAAACCCTGCAGCCAGAGTTCTGCTGAGATCTAACAGCAGAGATCATGTTTCTCCAGTTTTAGCTTCTCTTCATTGGCTCCCTGTTAAATTCAGAACAGAATTTAAGGTTCTTCTCCTCACATATAAAGCTCTTAATGACCGAGCTCCATCATATCTTAAAGCTGTAAGATGAGATGTGCTGCTGCAGGATGGTTAATCTAAAAGTTTAAATAATAAGGAACTAAAGCATTAAAACACTCAACAGGTTTAATTAGAAAGAAGAAAAAGCACAAACAGGCAACTTTAACTCCACCACATGCACTCTGACGGCCTTCTGACGGCGCAGGAAGCTGAACCAGTGGAAAAAGCTGCAGCTTGTGCTTCTGGTGACGTCTGAGAGCCTCTGGATCCCAGTCAGAACCAGTCTGGGTCTCTCTGGCTGATGGGAAATGTGGTTTTCCTGGTAACACGGCTGCTGACAGTAAACAGCGGTTAACGGCCGGTCCGGGCAGGATGCTGTGAGTGTGTCATGCAGGATTACTCAGGGATGAAATAGGAGGTGATGGTGAGCTGCAGTGAGGCTGCTTTCTTCATCCAGTCCACATGGTGTGAGCTGCTTCCTGATAGATGGGCCTCAGCTGTCGACCCGCTCCAGATGTGTTCACTTACAACACCAAGCTGGCTGCCGTCCATCAGCTTCGCCGTCAGCGACACTCAGTCCTGCGTCTGCCTGAAGGTGCAGGACCCCGATGAAAGTCACCCAGGACTGATCTGACATGCAGAATTATGAGCTCACGGACTGGGACAGGCTGACACTGACATGAAATGTACTGATGACCCATTTGGATGCACATGCCTGGAAGCTCTTATGCAACAGAGGAGGTGAATGTTGACCGGATTCAGATGACTCCAGTTAGGATCAAATGTCTGCTCTGGGAAGCTTTCTGGACACATTTAAAGCTAAACATCGTGTTGTTGGTTGAACTCTGGTTGAAACAGAGATTCAACATGAGTTCAGATCCACGGAAAAGCAGAAAAATTAGTGTTTTCCACAGCAGTCGGCACTCTGAAGGAAGTAAGAGTTTCTGCTGAGCTTCCAGTTAATCAGGAGGCTCTGAAACAGAGATGGAAGAATCAGGAGGATCTGAAACAGAGATGGAAGAATCAGGAGGATCTGAAACAGAGATGGAAGAATCAGGAGGATCTGAAACAGAGATGGAAGAATCAGGAGGATCTGAAACAGAGATGGAAGAATCAGGAGGATCTGAAACAGAGATGGAAGAATCAGGAGGATCTGAAACAGAGATGGAAGAATCAGGAGGATCTGAAACAGAGATGGAAGAATCAGGAGGATCTGAAACAGAGATGGAAGAATCAGGAGGATCTGAAACAGAGATGGAAGAATCAGGAGGATCTGAAACAGAGATGGAAGAATCAGGAGGATCTGAAACAGAGATGGAAGAATCAGGAGGATCTGAAACAGAGATGGAAGAATCAGGAGGATCTGAAACAGATGGAAGAATCAGGAGGATCTGAAACAGATGGAAGAATCAGGAGGATCTGAAACAGATGGAAGAATCAGGAGGATCTGAAACAGAGATGGAAGAATCAGGAGGATCTGAAACAGAGATGGAAGAATCAGGAGGATCTGAAACAGAGATGGAAGAATCAGGAGGATCTGAAACAGAGATGGAAGAATCAGGAGGATCTGAAACAGAGATGGAAGAATCAGGAGGATCTGAAACAGAGATGGAAGAATCAGGAGGATCTGAAACAGAGATGGAAGAATCAGGAGGATCTGAAACAGAGATGGAAGAATCAGGAGGATCTGAAACAGAGATGGAAGAATCAGGAGGATCTGAAACAGAGATGGAAGAATCAGGAGGACCTGAAACAGAGATGGAAGAATCAGGAGGATCTGAAACAAAGATGGAAGAATCAGGAGGATCTGAAACAAAGATGGAAGAATCAGGAGGATCTGAAACAAAGATGGAAGAATCAGGAGGATCTGAAACAAAGATGGAAGAATCAGGAGGATCTGAAACAGAGATGGAAGAATCAGGAGGATCTGAAACAGAGATGGAAGAATCAGGAGGATCTGAAACAGATGGAAGAATTAGGAGGATCTGAAACAGAGATGGAAGAATCAGGAGGATCTGAAACAGAGATGGAAGAATCAGGAGGACCTGAAACAGAGATGGAAGAATCAGGAGGACCTGAAACAGAGATGGAAGAATCAGGAGGATCTGAAACAGATGGAAGAATCAGGAGGATCTGAAACAGAGATGGAAGAATCAGGAGGATCTGATAAAGATGGAAGAATCAGGAGGATCTGAAACAGAGATGGAAGAATCAGGAGGATCTGAAACAGAGATGGAAGAATCAGGAGGATCTGAAACAGAGATGGAAGAATCAGGAGGATCTGAAACAGAGATGGAAGAATCAGGAGGATCTGAAACAGAGATGGAAGAATCAGGAGGATCTGAAACAGAGATGGAAGAATCAGGAGGATCTGAAACAGAGATGGAAGAATCAGGAGGATCTGAAACAGAGATGGAAGAATCAGGAGGATCTGAAACAAAGATGGAAGAATCAGGAGGATCTGAAACAGAGATGGAAGAATCAGGAGGATCTGAAACAGAGATGGAAGAATCAGGAGGATCTGAAACAGAGATGGAAGAATCAGGAGGATCTGAAACAGAGATGGAAGAATCAGGAGGATCTGAAACAGAGATGGAAGAATCAGGAGGATCTGAAACAGAGATGGAAGAATCAGGAGGATCTGAAATAGAGATGGAAGAATCAGGAGGATCTGAAACAGATGGAAGAATCAGGAGGATCTGAAATAGAGATGGAAGAATCAGGAGGATCTGAAACAGAGATGGAAGAATCAGGAGGATCTGAAACAGAGATGGAAGAATCAGGAGGATCTGAAACAGATGGAAGAATCAGGAGGATCTGAAACAGAGATGGAAGAATCAGGAGGATCTGAAACAGATGGAAGAATCAGGAGGATCTGAAACAGATGGAAAAATCAGGAGGATCTGAAACAGAGATGGAAGAATCAGGAGGATCTGAAACAGAGATGGAAGAATCAGGAGGATCTGAAACAGAGATGGAAGAATCAGGAGGATCTGAAACAGATGGAAGAATCAGGAGGATCTGAAACAGAGATGGAAGAATCAGGAGGCTCTGAAACAGAGATGGAAGAATCAGGAGGATCTGAAACAGAGATGGAAGAATCAGGAGGATCTGAAACAGAGATGGAAGAATCAGGAGGATCTGAAACAGATGGAAGAATCAGGAGGATCTGAAACAGAGATGGAAGAATCAGGAGGATCTGAAACAGAGATGGAAGAATCAGGAGGATCTGAAACAGAGATGGAAGAATCAGGAGGACCTGAAACAGAGATGGAAGAATCAGGAGGATCTGAAACAGAGATGGAAGAATCAGGAGGATCTGAAACAGAGATGGAAGAATCAGGAGGATCTGAAACAGAGATGGAAGAATCAGGAGGATCTGAAACAGAGATGGAAGTGTTACGGATCGGTTTGGGATCTTCTTCCCTCTCAGTTTTTCTGTAACTTTCATCAACTTGAAACTGTCCCAGTTAAACTATAAATGATTCACAGAGAGAACAACCTGCTCTGCATCAATATTTCAGGGAGAAATTATAGATGTTTGAGCAGAAGAACCTGATCACAGAGTCAGCAACAAGCCAGAGATTGTTGTTCAGAGATGGGCCGCCCCCCCGATGGTAACCCTGAGAATTATAAAGCAGAATCTGCTTTTATTGGCCGGCACAAATGCAAGGAATCTGACTTTGGTTTCGCCCCCCTGTAAAGATTAAAAGATACATGTGGACAAACTAAGTTAATACAGAAGTAAACTGAGTAAAATATGGAATAAAGCAAGAAAAATATGGAATAAAGCAAGAAAAATATGGAATAAAGCAAGCAAAGGAAGAATAAAATAAGAATAAAATAAGTAAATGTTGGAAAAAGCAAGTAAAGGAAGAATAAAATAAGAATAAAATAAGTAAATGTTGGATAAACCAAGTAAAATAAGAATAAAATAAGAATAAAATAAGTAAATGTTGGATAAATGAACAATGTAAACAACAAATGAACTCGGGAAATGAGGAATAAACTAGTTCAATAAATAAATTAAATAAATGAGGAATGATTTGAGTAAATAAATTAAGTAAATGAGGATTAAACTCAGTTCAGGAATCAAATGTGGAATAAATCCATAAATGAGGAAACTAAGTAAATCAAGAACGAAATGAAATAATTAATATTTACAAGCATCAGATGATGAGAGTTACTGAAAAATGTTCATCAAACAGTTTTTAAAACTTAATAAAAGTGAATTTATGGTGAAAACAGACGGTTCTGCAGCTGATAGAAACACTAACTCACAGGGAAGTTTTTGTTTCATCAGCAGAACAGCGACTAACTCTGTGTTTTATTCTTAATAAAGTCAAACAACATGCGGTCAGCCGACAGATCCAGCGGATCAGAACCGGATCAGAACCAGATCTGCGTGACCGTGACGTCCAAACTCTCCCCGCGGGCTTCTGACGCTTCTTAATTAATTGTCTCCACGAACATCTGTCGTCTCTGGAGCCGCCGCACGCCTCCGCGACTCAACATCTATACGCGGCTCCTTACCGCACTTTTAATGATGAAACATCTGGACCGGCGCCGAGCAGAAGAGGTCCATTCATTCTGCGACGGCCCTCAGCTGTGAAGAGCAGCTAAAAGAGGAGAAATGATTTAAGACTGCAGCAGATCAGGAGAAAATGCGCTCAAACAGCTGGAAAAACCCGACATTCAACCTGAGCTCGTTATGTGACACCAGCCCGGTCCAACCCGCCTTTAAAGGTCTGAAAGAGCAAAGAATCAACTTTAAAATGTTCAGAAATGACCTGAAAACATTGTGTTCGCCACCTGAATGACATCAGGTTGAAAACAGGTTGATTATCAGGGATCATTCTTTATGTGATCAGCTCTTTAAAATCACTGAAGCTCCAAAAAAAGTCTGCTAACAGTTTAAGAAATGAAGGAAATGTTCAGTTTAAAATGAAACTAAAGCCTGAAACACAGAGATTCAGCTTCATTTCTTTATAATTTAAATAAAAACAGGAAGCAGCTGCAGAGATTCACTGAAACATGTTCAAACCTGAACATAAACCCAGAATCTGAGGCAGAAACAGAGTTTTTTATCAGTTCTCAGCAGCTTTAAAGTGAATCTCTGGTCTGAGCTCCTTTATTCTCCAACACAGCCTGAACCCTCTGAGACAAGCTTTCTGTCATTTCTTTAAGGAGTCTTCAGGAATAGTTCTCCAGGCTTCTTGAAGGACATCCCAAAGCTCTTCTTTGGATGTGGGCTGCCTTTTGTTCCGTTCTCTGTCAGATGATCCCACACTGCTTCAATAATGTTGAGGTCCGGGCTCTGGGGAGGATTCATCCCTCCATAAGACCTGTTGCCACTGATTTTCAGTCCACTTCTTGTGTCATTTGGCACAGCTCAGCCTTTTCTCCCTGTTTCCCTTCCTTAAGAACGGCTTCTTGACAGCCACCCTTCCATGGAGACCATTTCTGATGAGGCTTGGGCCAACAGTAGATGGATCAGCTGAAGGTCCAGATGCATCTCTCAGGTCCTGTCAGGTCACAGCTGGATTTTTTCCTCTTTCTTAAGGACATCACTTTCAGATCCTGTTCATCTGCTGGAGATAGTTTTTTAGGCCTGACACTTCTTCTTTTGTCCTCCACTTGTCCAGTTTCCTCAAATGTTTTAAGGACACACTGCACACCATGCTGAGATATGCCAAGTTTTCAGCTAATAGCTCTTTGGGAATCACCTTGTTGCTGCAGAAATCCTATTTTCTGTCTGTCAAACTGTGTTTTCTTTGCTGTTTTTCATAGATGCAGCTAAAGAAATGGGAACAAATGATGTGTCTTTGTGACAAAGAGCCTAAAGATCCAGTTTAAAATGGCTTCTTTGCTAAGTTGTCTGTTCTGTGTCGACACAACACTGGTTCATCCCTTGAGTTAGGAGCCTTTTTTCTGCCTGAATGGGTCAAAGGTCAGAGTTAAGTGGCTGAACAAAGAAAAAACACTGAAAATGCTCAGGAACAAGGACTGAAGATGAGGGAAAAAGCAGAAAATGTCCAAAGAAAAACTGTGAAAGAGCTTCAGAAAGCTGCAGAACTGTTGATCAGGACGCTTTAAAGGTTTCAGAAAGCTGCAGAACTGTTGATCAGGACACTTTAAAGGTTACAGAAAGCTGCAGAACTATTGATCAGGACACTTTAAAGGTTTCAGAAAGCTGCAAAACTGTTGATCAGGACACTTTAAAGGTTACAGAAAGCTGCAGAACTGTTGATCAGGACACTTTAAAGGTTACAGAAAGCTGCAGAACTGTTGATCAGGACACTTTAAAGGTTACAGAAAGCTGCAGAACTGTTGATCAGGACGCTTTAAAGGTTACAGAAAGCTGCAGAACTATTGATCAGGACACTTTAAAGGTTTCAGAAAGCTGCAGAACTGTTGATCAGGACACTTTAAAGGTTACAGAAAGCTGCAGAACTGTTGATCAGGACGCTTTAAAGGTTACAGAAAGCTGCAGAACTGTTGATCAGGACGCTTTAAAGGTTACAGAAAGCTGCAGAACTATTGATCAGGACACTTTAAAGGTTTCAGAAAGCTGCAAAACTGTTGATCAGGACACTTTAAAGGTTACAGAAAGCTGCAGAACTGTTGATCAGGACACTTTAAAGGTTTCAGAAAGCTGCAGAACTGTTGATCAGGAAACTTTAAAGGTTTCAGAAAGCTGCAGAACTGTTGATCAGGACACTTTAAAGGCTTCAGAAAGCTGCAGAACTATTGATCAGGACACTTTAAAGGTTTCAGAAAGCTGCAGAACTATTGATCAGGACACTTTAAAGGTCACAGAAAGCTGCAGAACTATTGATCAGGACACTTTAAAGGTTTCAGAAAGCTGCAGAACTGTTGATCAGGACACTTTAAAGGTTACAGAAAGCTGCAGAACTGTTGATCAGGACACTTTAAAGGTTTCAGAAAGCTGCAGAACTGTTGATCAGGACACTTTAAAGGTTACAGAAAGCTGCAGAACTGTTGATCAGGACACTTTAAAGGTCTCAGAAAGCTGCAGAACTGTTGATCAGGACACTTTAAAGGTTACAGAAAGCTGCAGAACTGTTGATCAGGACACTTTAAAGGTTTCAGAAAGCTGCAGAACTGTTGATCAGGACACTTTAAAGGTTTCAGAAAGCTGCAGAACTGTTGATCAGGACACTTTAAAGGTTACAGAAAGCTGCAGAACTGTTGATCAGGACACTTTAAAGGTTTCAGAAAGCTGCAGAACTATTGATCAGGACACTTTAAAGGTTACAGAAAGCTGCAGAACTGTTGATCAGGACACTTTAAAGGTTTCAGAAAGCTGCAGAACTATTGATCAGGACACTTTAAAGGTTTCAGAAAGCTGCAGAACTGTTGATCAGGACACTTTAAAGGTTTCAGAAAGCTGCAGAACTGTTGATCAGGACACTTTAAAGGTTTCAGAAAGCTGCAGAACTGTTGATCAGGACACTTTAAAGGTTTCAGAAAGCTGCAGAACTGTTGATCAGGACACTTTAAAGGTTACAGAAAGCTGCAGAACTGTTGATCAGGACACTTTAAAGGTTTCAGAAAGCTGCAGAACTGTTGATCAGGACACTTTAAAGGTTTCAGAAAGCTGCAGAACTGTTGATCAGGACACTTTAAAGGTTTCAGAAAGCTGCAGAACTGTTGATCAGGACACTTTAAAGGTCTCAGAAAGCTGCAGAACTGTTGATCAGGACACTTTAAAGGTTTCAGAAAGCTGCAGAACTATTGATCAGGACACTTTAAAGGTTACAGAAAGCTGCAGAACTATTGATCAGGACACTTTAAAGGTTCCAGAAAGCTGCAGAACTATTGATCAGGACACTTTAAAGGTTTCAGAAAGCTGCAGAACTGTTGATCAGGACACTTTAAAGGTCACAGGAAGGTCAGAGAGGACTGGATCAGGACTTTTAGGACTCTGGATCAACAGCAGAACAACTTAACCATCATTACATAATGAATGTTTGTCTCTGCAGGTGATATATCTCAGAAACCGGGTTACGCCAGCTCTACACGTGCATGTGAGGCAGGCTGAGTGACGGCCCTGACTGACAGCTCTGGGTTTGTACCTGTGCGCTCAGGTGAGTCTGATCTGAGCAGCTTCCTCCTCTTCGTCCTACATCTGTGCTCCTGCAGGAGATGCCTGCAGAGCCTCTGGCAGAGGAACAGATTCCTCCTCGGCTGCCAGCAGGATCTGGCCCTCATCCCGTCGGCGTGTCTCTGCGGGCGCGCGTGTGTGCGCGCGCGTGTCACTTCCTGTGGTCTCTTTATGTTTGCTCCGTTTCCCTCCAGCGAACATCAGATTTAACAAAACCAGAGGACAAAATAAGTGCATTATTTTTTAAAGACGCGTCCCGACGACGGGAGACGGTGATGCGTGCTGACAGCGGCTGCTAATTGGAGTAAATTAATTTACCTCGGGCGCCGGTGTTCGCGCACAGCGCCGCGCGCCGCCTGAATAAGTGATGATCCGCGGCGGCTGGATAAGCCCCGACTTTTTGAATCATTTAACGCCGCAATCTGCTAATTAGCAGGGAGAAAAGCCAGCTTTCAGCCACAATTAAGATAGGCCTCTGTCAGTCGTGGGGTTGGGGGGGCGCTTCATTTATTCATCCTCTGAGCAGATGCTGAGTGCGGGGGGGGGGGGGGGGGGGGTGCGGGGAAAGAGAGGCACAGCTCGGGGATCTGAGGGGGTTGGAGAAGTTTTCCATCCACCAACTAACCCGCACCTCCTCTTCCTCCTCTTCTTCTGCACCTCAGAGGAGGGCTCGCGACCAACCAAAACAAAGCGCAACAAATTAGGAGCTGAAATGTGAGGAGGAGGGGGCGCGCGCGCGCACCGCGAGCGTTCATGTTTGACACACTGAGCGTTAACCGGTTGTACAGCCCAAGGTCAGACCACCATCACCCCTCCTACCCAGCAGCCTGGCACACGTCCACCTGGGCGTGCTCGTGTCTGCGCGTGCTCGCGGTGGGTCCAGGTGAGTGACACACACACGGCCCGGTTCTGCTCTCCACAGGTCCAGTTTCTGTACTTTGATCCAAACTCAGTGAATTTATTCTCAAAATGTTTCATTTTTCTCTCAAACTTTCACTTCAGTCTTGTTGTATTTTCTGATTTGTTGAGATGCATCTTGGGAGTTGTAGTTAAAGCCTTAAAGCTCCATACTTTCACACATAAGTTGGAGTTTTACCTGGTGCTTTATGACTCATTTGGACTGATTTGATGCATTCTGTAAACCAGGAACAACCAAAAAGGCTGATTTTACTTCATTAGTTTTGGGTGGAAGACGGCAGAAAAGCGGCTGCATGTGAGAACAAAGTCAGACTGACTCAGAGTCATGTGATGCTTTGAATACAAAGCGCAGCAGAAAGCGGCCGTAAATAAAAGCTGAGGTGCACATAAATCAGTGCTGGTGTACAGTGGATCACGGCGAGGGCGCCACCCGACACGCCTCGCCCTCGTTACGACACACTTTCCTGCGACGCGGTCAATTTATTCACGCTCAGGCCCGGGAGTCCTGCCCAGGACATCCGGCGCCAAGTATCATCACTGCTGAGCGCCGCCGACTTGGAAATGAGCTGCAGGCCGAAGGTAATGAATATGTTAAAGTGGAAGCCCGGAGGATTTATGTCTGACACGGAGCTGGGAATGTATGCATGTGAGGCTGCTGTTTATGCAGCGCCCAACCAGCAGGGTTCAGAAAGCTGAGCAGGAAAGACTCTAAAAGGGCCTAAAACATCATCATAATTCATTCTTTACGGGTTACATTTAACGTATGCCTCCCCTGCAGATCAGTGCTTCTCTCAGAGGATGAAGGGAAGCTGGCTCAGACCGTTCTGTCCATCGAACAGATCGAACCGAGAATAACTAAAACAGATCGAACCGAGAATAACTAAAACAGATCGAACCGAGAATAACTAAAACAGATCGAACCGAGAATAACTAAAACAGATCGAACCGAGAATAACTAAAACAGATCGAACCGAGAATAACTAAAACAGATCGAACCGAGAATAACTAAAACAGATCGAACCGAGAATAATTAAAACAGATCGAACCGAGAATAACTAAAACAGATCGAACCGAGAATAACTAAAACAGATCGAACCGAGAATAACTAAAACAGATCGAACCGAGAATAACTAAAACAGATCGAACCGAGAATAATTAAAACAGATCGAACCGAGAATAACTAAAACAGATCGAACCGAGAATAATTAAAACAGATCGAACCGAGAATAAGTAAAACAGATCGAACCGAGAATAATTAAAACAGATCGAACCGAGAATAAGTAAAACAGATCGAACCGAGAATAATTAAAACAGATCGAACCGAGAATAACTAAAACAGATCGAACCGAGAATAACTAAAACAGATCGAACCGAGAATAATTAAAACAGATCGAACCGAGAATAACTAAAACAGATCGAACCGAGAATAACTAAAACAGATCGAACCGAGAATAACTAAAACAGATCGAACCGAGAATAATTAAAACAGATCGAACCGAGAATAACTAAAACAGATCGAACCGAGAATAATTAAAACAGATCGAACCGAGAATAATTAAAACAGATCGAACCGAGAATAAGTAAAACAGATCGAACCGAGAATAACTAAAACAGATCGAACCGAGAATAACTAAAACAGATCGAACCGAGAATAACTAAAACAGATCGAACCGAGAATAACTAAAACAGATCGAACCGAGAATAACTAAAACAGATCGAACCGAGAATAACTAAAACAGATCGAACCGAGAATAACTAAAACAGATCGAACCGAGAATAACTAAAACAGATCGAACCGAGAATAACTAAAACAGATCGAACCGAGAATAACTAAAACAGATCGAACCGAGAATAACTAAAACAGATCGAACCGAGAATAACTAAAACAGATCGAACCGAGAATAATTAAAACAGATCGAACCGAGAATAACTAAAACAGATCGAACCGAGAATAATTAAAACAGATCGAACCGAGAATAAGTAAAACAGATCGAACCGAGAATAAGTAAAACAGATCGAACCGAGAATAATTAAAACAGATCGAACCGAGAATAACTAAAACAGATCGAACCGAGAATAACTAAAACAGATCGAACCGAGAATAACTAAAACAGATCGAACCGAGAATAATTAAAACAGATCGAACCGAGAATAATTAAAACAGATCGAACCGAGAATAAGTAAAACAGATCGAACCGAGAATAATTAAAACAGATCGAACCGAGAATAATTAAAACAGATCGAACCGAGAATAAGTAAAACAGATCGAACCGAGAATAACTAAAACAGATCGAACCGAGAATAACTAAAACAGATCGAACCGAGAATAACTAAAACAGATCGAACCGAGAATAACTAAAACAGATCGAACCGAGAATAACTAAAACAGATCGAACCGAGAAAAACTAAAACAGATCGAACCGAGAATAACTAAAACAGATCGAACCGAGAATAACTAAAACAGATCGAACCGAGAATAACTAAAACAGATCGAACCGAGAATAACTAAAACAGATCGAACCGAGAATAATTAAAACAGATCGAACCGAGAATAACTAAAACAGATCGAACCGAGAATAATTAAAACAGATCGAACCGAGAATAACTAAAACAGATCGAACCGAGAATAATTAGATTTGACCTAAAAGTTATCCAGATAAAACAAAGCCAAACTGTGTCATCACAACACTTAGAGAAGGAAATGTACAGCTGTGCTGTTGGGCTTTTATTTGGACTAAATCCATGTTAAAGAGCCATAAACGTCCCGTAGAAGAAGAGTTCAGAGATCAGAGAAAACCAGAGAACAAAGAAGAAAAACAGGAGAGAAAGAACTCAGAAAACAACATGATGAAGAAGAAAAGCTGCTGACAGATAACTGAGTCTGCAGGTGTGGATACAGACTGTTTTCAGACGCTGTATCTGTATCTATAACAGTTACTGTAACTGTTTTACTGTATCTGTATCTATAACAGTTACTGTAACTGTTTTACTGTAACTGTATCTATAACAGTTACTGTAACTGTTTTACTGTATCTGTATCTGTTAGTTACTGTAACTGTTTTACTGTATCTGTTAACCTCCAGACTCTCACCAACAGTTCGTATGAAAACGTACGAAAAGTTATGCTCAAATATTTTAGCATAATCCTACGAATATACATCAACTCAAGCAGCAAGGCTATCGCTGTAAACGGCGGAAATCCCCACAGGCTACTTTTATGTTTGTTTTAATTTGCTTAAAATGGTTATTTTTATTTTTATTATTATTAATTATTATTATTAATAACATAATTATTATTTTTGTTTGTTTGTTGTCTTCACTCAGGGAGTAACATGTGTCAGAATGGAAACTGTGGGCAGCTCCTGCTCCTCTGAGGTGACCTTTGAACCTTGAACCTGGGACATTTTTGAAGGCTTACAGAACAGCAACTAAATGGGCTTCAGACCAGTTTTAAACAGTTTTGGAGCTCTGGACCTATACTACCATCACCTGAGGGACACCTGTAGGGGGCGCCACTAAGTAGGGTCAAAACCCAGAAAAACGTGATTTAACCCCTTTAACTATAAGTAAAATCAAATCTGACCAAACAGATGTGCTTCAAAACCCCAAAACCTGTCATAAGTCTGAAAGTTTCCTGCCACAGTTTCAGATATTAGAGGAAACATTCGAACTATAAAACATGGCGCCGCTGTGAAGGCAGTTTAGCACGAATTATAGTTTATATCGTGCTTCCAGGGTGGGGTCAGGGCTGCAAAATTAGGGTTTAAAAAACATGAATCTGTGCATTTCTTCAACTGAAAAAGTATAAAAATGTACGTTTATGTCGTTAGAAAAGCTATGATATGAAAACATAAAAATATGGTAATTTAGCATGATTCCTGCCTCTCTGTGTCACCAAAGGAAAAAGGGCGTTAAAAATAACGTGGAAAATATGAAACATTTTCATGCATTAAGTAATCAGATTACAGATATTTATTAAAGTAATCAGATTACAGTAATTTATTAAAGTAATCAGATTACACTGATTTATTAAAGTAATCAGATTACAGATAAGATTACAGTAATCTTATTAAAGTAATCAGATTACACTGATTTATTAAAGTAATCAGATTACAGTAATTTGTTAAAGTAATCAGATTAAAGGGCAGTGTTCAACAGCTGAAACAAATGGAAGACATTCTTCACTGGTGGCTCGGATGTTCATAGGATGATGCACGAAAATCTGTACATTTTTCGTATGTTTCCATACGAACCTTTCATGAGAATACATTCTAACTGTATCTGTAACTATATATATATATATATATGTTACTGTATCTGTTACTTTATCTGTTACTTTATCTGTTACTTTATCTGTTACTTTATCTGTTACTTTATCTGTTTCTTTCTTTTTCTTTCTAACTGTTAAACCAGATGAGATCACAGAAACTCATCAGCAGTCTGAAGCCCTTTTTGCATCACATCAGAATTTTTCTGGAGCATTTTTGAAAAAACTAAAAGTGGTTTTGCACACATTTTGTTGGAGGAGGCAACATCTTCGCTAGTTCCAGACACAAAGTTCACGCCACGTTTTGTGCTCCAGCAGACGTTACACAAAGCAAGAGAAAGGAGTGGCTGTTCGCTGCTGCAGCCTTCTGAGGGATAACCTGCCTTCAATCTCTGTATTCTGTAGCAGCTTTGAGCTCTTCTGTCAGTCAGATGCCACTTTGGACGATGTGTGTGAGTACGGTGGCTCTGAGAGGTCAAACTTCTCTCAGAAAGTGAAGGAAAATGGATGGAGTGAACATTTAAATGTGGCTGATATTATGTGACACCATCAGACAAAGAAATGAACTGTTGTTGAGCCTCGGCTGAAGATGAGTTTCCCAGAGTTTCTGGTGCAGCAGCAGATCATTCAGATTCAGATTCAGATTCAGATTCAGATTCAGATTCAGATTCAGATTCAGACTCAGACTCAGATTCAGATTCAGACTCAGATTCAGCAGCGTTGGAGCCTGACTCAAAGCTTTCTGAATAACCAGGTTAAAGTTGGTAAAAAGCATCTAAAAGGTAAGAAGCAGAGTGTTTAAAATGATATTTCTGCATATGCAAGCTTAAGTTTTAAAGAGCTTAATGCCTCTGCTGATGCCTGAGTCTGATTTCTGCTGCTGTCATGTTCATTTTCAGCTGATATTTCATTATTATTTGAAAGTTTCAGCCCTTCACCTGCTGCTGAAGTTACCTTCAGTGACTGTGATGTTAACTGTTGACTTCATAAGGACCAGAGAAAAGGCTTAAAAACATATTTCATTAGATGTATTGATCGAAACATGAGGAGCAGCTTTTTATTTTAAAGAAACCAAAGCAGCAGATGTACTGATGAGAAAGTGAGCAGGTGAGGGTGGAGCTGAGGAACAAACTGAGGAACAAACTGAGGAACAAACTGGGAACAAACTGAGGAACAAACTGGGAACGTAATTAAAAACCAAACAGGAAACACGAGGAATAAATAAAGGCACTGAGAAGTAAACGGCCGTGGATTTTGTTTCATGCACTTTATCTCATGCTAACAAATTCATTTATAACGGGTTCGTCTTGATTTCCACCAACATGAGCGGCTTCCTGGCCACCGGCTGCAGCTGTGGTCCACCGGTACTGACCGGTACTGACCGGTACCGACCGGTACCGACCGGTACCGACCGGTACCGACCGGTACCGGCCGGTAAGTTAACTTTGCGTTAGTTTGTTAGCGGTCAGCAGGTGAAAGGCTGACGAACTCCGGCTGCTTCAGCTAAAGTAATTCATTCATTTTCAGGAGAAAACTTTCTTTGTTATCTTGATAATTACTAATTTAATCATGTGAGTTTTTATTTGATCTGTTTATTCATTTTAAACTTTCACTGCATGTTTTACTCTCATTTCCGTTCTTCTTCATGTGCTTTCCATGAGTTTTATGGTGAATATTTGTTCTTTTTAAATATTCCACACATTGAGAAAAACGGAGCATCAGAAATGAGTCCAAAGTGTCAGATTTAAACATGTAAGTCATGTGTGGCAGAGGCAGGAAAGAAGGAAATCAGCTCCTGTACAGGAGTCTGCTCCTGGATGCTCTCACATGCTTTGGCAAACACCAGCCCCTCCTGCCTCCTTCAGCTGCTCAAGTCTTTCACTTTGATCTGAAAGTCTTTGCAGCCTCATTGACTGTAATGAGATCTGGAGAATCCATGAGGACGGCGGGGATTTGACGCCGAGCCGAAAAACTTCGGCCGGGGAATCGGCAGCGGGCACAAACAAAATCGAAAAAGAGGAGAGAGGAGGAGGAAGATCTCAGATGGCTTGGCAAGCAGTTTGCCTTCACCCGTCCCCCTCCTCCTCCATCCCAGCGTTAATTTCCCCAACGTCTGAGATTCCAGGGTAGGCTGTGGTGGGGGGGGTTGGCACGCGGCTGCTGGATGTTTCTCTTTGCTGTGGCGTCCCCAGACGAGGAGGCGGCGCTCCTCTAATCTCACCAGCTGACTGCCGTCCAGTCCATTAATCAGTCAGTCAAGGTCTGAGGGGCCCCGAAGACCCAAACACACCCCGAGGTGGGCGGGGGGGTCCGCCGGCTCTGGGTCAAGGAGACAGCGTGTGTCACAGAAACATTAACTCTGCTGTTTGTCCCCTGAACGCACCACGATGCCTCCACTGTCCAGAGAGTCTGTTAATCAGCCGCAGCCAATCAGGAGCCAGTTAATACCAGTTAACCACCAGCTCCAAATGTACATAAAAAAGGGCGCAGGAATGACTTTAGCATGGGGGGGGGGTATAGGCCAATTCTTCAATACGCCTGTGTACATTTATTTAAAAATAAAATCTATAAAAACCTGCAAACTGCTCCATCCTGAGTCCATCAGGATGTTTCATTTGTCTTTAAAACAGCTCATATGGGCTGGATAGCTTAGTGGTATGATTGCCACCTTCCATGTGGGTGACCTGGGTTCAAATCCCCTGCATGAAAGGTATTACCTCCAGTAGGGGTCCTTAGGCCCCCTTACCCTACCTGCCTACCTGTAAGTCGCTTTGGATTAAAGCGTCTGCTGAATGCAGAAACATAAACATCAGTGCACAAGTTTCAATTAATGGATGTACATCACACTGCAGATAGGATCAGTTCTATAGCATCGGTTCTATAGGATCGGTTCTATAGGATCGGTTCTATAGCATCGGTTCTATAGGATCGGTTCTATAGGATCGGCTCTATAGGATCGGCTCTATAGGATCGGCTCTATAGGATCGGCTCTATAGCATCGGTTCTATAGGATCGGTTCTATAGGATCGGCTCTATAGGATCGGCTCTATAGGATCAGATCTATAGGATCGGTTCTATAGGATCGGTTCTATAGCATCGGTTCTATAGGATCGGTTCTATAGGATCGGCTCTATAGGATCGGCTCTATAGGATCGGCTCTATAGCATCGGTTCTATAGGATCGGTTCTATAGCATCGGTTCTATAGGATCGGTTCTATAGGATCGGCTCTATAGGATCGGCTCTATAGGATCGGCTCTATAGGATCGGCTCTATAGCATCGGCTCTATAGGATCGGTTCTATAGGATCGGCTCTATAGGATCGGCTCTATAGGATCGGCTCTATAGGATCGGTTCTATAGGATCGGCTCTATAGGATCGGCTCTATAGGATCGGTTCTATAGGATCGGCTCTATAGGATCGGCTCTATAGGATCGGCTCTATAGGATCGGTTCTATAGGATCGGTTCTATAGGATCGGCTCTATAGGATCGGCTCTATAGGATCGGTTCTATAGGATCGGCTCTATAGGATCGGCTCTATAGGATCGGATCTATAGGATCGGTTCTATAGGATCGGTTCTATAGGATCGGCTCTATAGGATCGGCTCTATAGGATCAGCTCTATAGGATCAGTTCTATAGGATCAGTTCTATAGCATCGGTTCTATAGGATCGGTTCTATAGGATCGGTTCTATAGGATCGGCTCTATAGCATCGGTTCTATAGGATCGGCTCTATAGGATCGGTTCTATAGGATCGGCTCTATAGGATCAGTTCTATAGGATCAGTTCTATAGCATCGGTTCTATAGGATCGGTTCTATAGGATCGGTTCTATAGGATCGGCTCTATAGGATCAGTTCTATAGGATCAGCTCTATAGGATCAGCTCTATAGCATCGGTTCTATAGCATCGGTTCTATAGGATCAGCTCTATAGGATCAGCTCTATAGCATCGGTTCTATAGCATCGGTTCTATAGCATCGGTTCTATAGGATCAGCTCTATAGGATCGGCTCTATAAGGTTCCTGATCACGGAGGCAGTTCAGAACATCTGTGCCGTCTTCGGAGGATTGGGCTGAAGCCATCTCTGTGTTATTGCTGAAGGGCACCGAGATTCATCATTTCAGTGCTGGAGGACGGCACAAAGGTGCCAAATATTACTCCGACAGGAATGAAGAGGTCAGCAACAGCACTCTGGGAATTTCACCCCAGAATCACCGGTGCAGGAGGCGGGGTTTAGAGTATAAGCTTTATTATGACATGATAGCAGTAAAAATACCTCCAAAACACAAAAGAAACTAAACTAATAGCCCCGGTTATTAGTTTAGGGCTGGAGACATGCACCTGTCAGGCCAAACACCGAGGAGGAGCCCACAGAAGGAGCTTTTATACCCGTCCACCTCACTGATTAACCTGCTGTGTTCAGTAGAAGCAGCAGTTTGCATCGATGGCATCAATAACAGGCAAGAAACCTCAGAGCAGTGGAAGAAACTGTCCTAATTATTATTTATAATGTACAGACATGAAATAGTTCCACTGCCAATAAACATGAACAAAGCAGCCAAAGTGAAAATAAAGGTTTTCTGTCTGTTTGAATGACAGAAAAGACAAAAAGGGAAATAAGAAAGAAGCTGTTGGTATTTAGAGCCTTTCTGCCACAGTCTGAGCCCGATGAACTCTGACTTCATCATCTTATTAACGCCATCATGAGTCTCTGTGGAGAAACGTGCTCCCAGTCAGCTGACCTCTGAAGCTCCTCCCCCCAGGTGTCCAGGTGGGCCCCGCCTCTCAGCCAGAGACACCTGGGATAGGCTGCAGCCCCCCAGCTCCTGCTAAAACTAACCTGTGAACAGTAATAACTGGAATGATCCGGTTCGTGTTGCTCATTTAAAGACGTCCTTCATTAGTTTTACTGATATATCTGAGATACAGAAAGGTGTTTGGATCAGAACCACGAACCCTGCAGGAATAAACTCAGAGATTTAAACGCTGCAAACAGCCTTTAATGAACGCAGTGAAATCTGAGATGGAAACATCCGGTTCCTGGTTTAAACTGAACGTCCCGCTCCTTCCTTCCTTCATGTTGTTTGCTGTTGATTCAGATGAAATGATTCAGGGTTGAAGCCTGACCCAAAGGGTAAAGCAGACTGCTCTGCTCAGTCCTCCCAGCTAATAAAGTCACACTGCCGGTTTATCGCTAACGAGCGTGTAAATAACAGGGGGGGGGGGGGGGGTAAATCCGACCGAGCTCTCCGGCTGAATTATATTGATGTGTTTTTCAGGCTCTGAGTCACTCAGGACTGAATCCCTGCAGCACAAGTTCAGACTTTCATGCTCCGAGTCCTCTAAACAAATGCTCACGACCTCCATCTCTTCCTTCCTGCGGTTGCACAGCTCGCCCAACCAAACTTTCTTAATCTGCTTCACTCAGAGGGAGCTCGAAGTTTTTAAAGACAGACCGACCCTCCGGTCAGCTGAGACAAATCAGCTTTACTCACTACGTTTGTGACCATAAAGTGCAAAATATGCATGTTTAATGAAATAATCCTGCTGTTTTAGACATGTTGTTGTGCTCTAAAATTCAGCGTTTTAATATAAATAAAATGCAGGAAGCTTTAACTGCAGAAACAGCTTCATGTAATGATCGATTATAACACCAACACTTCAGTTTGATATTTAGGATGTTTCCCAGTTTTATGGAAGAACCGCAGCTAAACACAACCAGAGAAGGATGTCTGGAGGTGGTTCTGCTGAAGGATGAATAAACCGACATGTTTTATATATTCCACTTCAAACTGGCTGCATACAACTAAGGTCTGGAATGTGTTAAAAACTCAGTTTGACTTAAGTTTCTTAAACTGTAAAATCCAAATTCCTTTGCAAACTGCTTCTATTATAGATCCTTTAAAGTGTCCTGATCAACAGTTCTGCAGCTTTCTGAAACCTTTAAAGTGTCCTGATCAATAGTTCTGCAGCTTTCTGTAACCTTTAAAGTGTCCTGATCAATAGTTCTGCAGCTTTCTGAAACCTTTAAAGTGTCCTGATCAATAGTTCTGCAGCTTTCTGAAGCCTTTAAAGTGTCCTGATCAATAGTTCTGCAGCTTTCTGTAACCTTTAAAGTGTCCTGATCAATAGTTCTGCAGCTTTCTGAAACCTTTAAAGTGTCCTGATCAACAGTTCTGCAGCTTTCTGAAACCTTTAAAGTGTCCTGATCAACAGTTCTGCAGCTTTCTGAAACCTTTAAAGTGTCCTGATCAACAGTTCTGCAGCTTTCTGTAACCTTTAAAGTGTCCTGATCAACAGTTCTGCAGCTTTCTGAAACCTTTAAAGTGTCCTGATCAATAGTTCTGCAGCTTTCTGAAACCTTTAAAGTGTCCTGATCAATAGTTCTGCAGCTTTCTGAAACATTTAAAGTGTCCTGATCAACAGTTCTGCAGCTTTCTGAAACATTTAAAGTGTCCTGATCAACAGTTCTGCAGCTTTCTGAAACCTTTAAAGTGTCCCGATCAACAGTTCTGCAGCTTTAAACCTTTAAAGTGTCCTGATCAATAGTTCTGCAGCTTTCTGTAACCTTTAAAGTGTCCTGATCAATAGTTCTGCAGCTTTCTGAAACCTTTAAAGTGTCCTGATCAACAGTTCTGCAGCTTTCTGTAACCTTTAAAGTGTCCTGATCAACAGTTCTGCAGCTTTCTGAAACCTTTAAAGTGTCCTGATCAATAGTTCTGCAGCTTTCTGAAACCTTTAAAGTGTCCTGATCAATAGTTCTGCAGCTTTCTGAAACCTTTAAAGTGTCCTGATCAACAGTTCTGCAGCTTTCTGAAACCTTTAAAGTGTCCTGATCAACAGTTCTGCAGCTTTCTGAAACCTTTAAAGTGTCCTGATCAATAGTTCTGCAGCTTTCTGAAACCTTTAAAGTGTCCTGATCAACAGTTCTGCAGCTTTCTGAAACATTTAAAGTGTCCTGATCAACAGTTCTGCAGCTTTCTGTAACCTTTAAAGTGTCCTGATCAACAGTTCTGCAGCTTTCTGTAACCTTTAAAGTGTCCTGATCAACAGTTCTGCAGCTTTCTGAAACCTTTAAAGTGTCCTGATCAATAGTTCTGCAGCTTTCTGAAACCTTTAAAGTGTCCTGATCAACAGTTCTGCAGCTTTCAGTAACCTTTAAAGTGTCCTGATCAACAGTTCTGCAGCTTTCTGAAACCTTTAAAGTGTCCTGATCAACAGTTCTGCAGCTTTCTGAAACCTTTAAAGTGTCCTGATCAACAGTTCTGCAGCTTCCTGAAACCTTTAAAGTGTCCTGATCAACAGTTCTGCAGCTTTCTGAAACCTTTAAAGTGTCCTGATCAACAATCTGCAGCTTTCTGTAACCTTTAAAGTGTCCTGATCAATAGTTCTGCAGCTTTCTGTAACCTTTAAAGTGTCCTGATCAATAGTTCTGCAGCTTTCTGTAACCTTTAAAGTGTCCTGATCAACAGTTCTGCAGCTTTCTGTGACCTTTAAAGTGTCCTGATCAATAGTTCTGCAGCTTTCTGAAACCTTTAAAGTGTCCTGATCAACAGTTCTGCAGCTTTCTGTGACCTTTAAAGTGTCCTGATCAATAGTTCTGCAGCTTTCTGAAACCTTTAAAGTGTCCTGATCAACAGTTCTGCAGCTTTCTGTAACCTTTAAAGTGTCCTGATCAACAGTTCTGCAGCTTCCTGAAACCTTTAAAGTGTCCTGATCAACAGTTCTGCAGCTTTCTGAAACCTTTAAAGTGTCCTGATCAACAGTTCTGCAGCTTTCTGAAACCTTTAAAGTGTCCTGATCAACAGTTCTGCAGCTTTCTGTGACCTTTAAAGTGTCCTGATCAATAGTTCTGCAGCTTTCTGAAACCTTTAAAGTGTCCTGATCAACAGTTCTGCAGCTTTCTGAAACCTTTAAAGTGTCCTGATCAACAGTTCTGCAGCTTTCTGAATCTCTTTCACAGTTTTTCTTTGGACATTTTCTGCTTTTTCCCCTCATCTTCAGTCCTTGTTCCTGAGCATTTTCAGTGTTTTTTCTTTGTTCAGCCACTTAACTCTGACCTTTGAACCCTTCAGGCAGAAAAAAGGCTCCTAACTCAAGGGATGAACCAGTGTTGTGTCGACACAGAACAGACAACTTAGCAAAGAAGCCGTTTTAAACTGGATCTTTAGGCTCTTTGTTACCAGCAGCCTGTCACAAAGACACATCATTTGTTCCCATTTCTTTAGCTGCATCTATGAAAAACAGCAAAGAAAACACAGTTTGACCTGTCTTCAGGTAAATCTGTTCACTGTAAACATCTTTTGTTCTGTTCTGGTCTGGAACACCTGATGCTGTCACATGACCACCTGTGTGAACTTCCAGTTTGTTTCTGACCTCCGAGCAGACTGGCTGCAGCGGAGTGGCTCTCAGGTGTGTGCGTTGGTTTAATTAAAGCAGTGTATGAGCAGAGAGAGGTCATTAGCACAGACCAGATGGGGCCCCGGTTGCCACGGAGACGCTCTTATTGTTTACGGCCGCTCTTTGTGTGGCTGCCCGTCTAAATGAGCAGCAGCACATTCCCGCGGTGAGTCCGCTTCAGCATCTGCAGCCCGTCCTGCGGCGCCGGCCGAGGGCTCCGTGTTAACGACCCGCTCTGCCGTGCTCTGAGTCCGGAGTCAGGCAGCGGTGAGCGGGTCACGTCCCCGTCGGACGCCGGCGCTGTTGTGCCCCGCAGCCACGCGCTCGTCTCACATTACTTGGGAGGACGCTGCAGCGTTTCCACGCCGCAGGATAAAGAGGAAGCAGCAGAAAAACACCCCAGGTGAAGATTTAAGAGGTCAGAGCCGGAGTCAACCGGCCCGCTTCCTCCCCCTCATCCTCCCACACGCTCTTCTCTGACATCCATCTTTAATGTAAAAACCTCAGACAGAACAATGCCCCCCCCCCCTGCAGGGCCCTGCTCGCTGATCATTAGGGGTCATCACTTTTTGATAAGCCGAGCTGCAGAGAAGCGCAGGGACACATTTCATTTGCATCATCGCATGTTGATGCTGGCTCTCCTGCGGCGCAGGTCAGCCCGTCGCGGGGGTCGTTGGCAGCTAATTAGCTGGAATCCCCGCTGCATCGTCTGAAATACTGAGGGTGGAGGGCGGGAGAAGGGCCGGAGTTTGGAGCTGTGAAGTAAGTGAGCCTCAGCAGACCAAACAAAGCGGTAACAGAGAGAGGAGGCCTGAGGGCGCGCACACGCACACGCACAGGAAATAAATGTGTGCACAGATTTAAACACAAGTTCATCTGCGCATCTGCAACGTGACGATGGAAGTTTCACAGAAACTTTCTGTTCTCCGGCTGTAATCACGCACAGCAGCCTGGTCTCCGTCCATCTTCTGTCGGTCCGTCGGTCGGGCAGCGGGGGGGGGGGGTCTCAGGAAAAGATTCATTCTTTTAGCCATTTCTCATGTTGTTCCAACCCTTTGTGTTACTGTTTAATTCTTAGTCTTTTAACACGAACCCTCCACTGTACCCCGATCATTTCACATGTTAAAGGCCAAAAGCTTGAAAATAATCATCATATATTTCAGTACTTATGAAACTAACTGTTGATGAAAATCTGCTGCTAACTCTCCATCCATCTTCTGTACCGATCTGATAAGATCTTCCATCTTCTTCACCCGTTTAATCCATCGGTCGGGGGCTGGAGCCCAGAGGCGGGGTCACCTGGACAATCTGCTGCTAACTCTCCATCCATCATCCAGGCGGGGTCACCTGGACAGGGCGCCATCACAGGTCACACAGAGACACACAACCTCACACTCACTCCTCAGGACAGTTTCACCAGTTAACCTGACAGCATGTTTCTGGGCGGTGGGAAGAAGCCGGAGAACCGGAGAGAACCCAGGCATACACGGGGAGAACCAGCTGGGAATCGAACCAGCCGGGAATCGAACCTGGAACCTCGTGGCTGCTAACTTACAGCTAACTGCTAACTTACAGCTAACTGCTAACTTACAGCTAACTTACAGCTAACTGCTAACTTACAGCTAACTTACAGCTAACTTACAGCTAACTGCTAACTTACAGCTAACTGCTAACTTACAGCTAACTGCTAACTCACAGCTAACTGCTAACTTACAGCTAACTGCTAACTTACAGCTAACTGCTAACTGCTAACTTACAGCTAACTGCTAACTCACAGCTAACTGCTAACTTACAGCTAACTGCTAACCTGTTTCCCTCTGGGATCAATAGATAACTGTCTGTATACAGCGCTGGAGTGTTTCTGACTGCAGGAACAGCTTCAGCTGCTGACTTCACCAAAAGGGTGGAGCTGAGCTGCTGCTCCACCCTGAAAACAGACAGAAGAGGTGTTAAAACAGGCTGAGAGTCGCTGAGCTTAAACCAACAGGTATTTGGACCAAAGTCTGTCTCAAACATCTCATTAAGACCTCAGAAAGTTGTGTTAAATTGTTAAAAACTGTAAGAATAATCAGCTTTAAGGTCAGTTTACCACCATCCTGCAGGATCAAGTTCAACCAGTTCTGAACCGGATCCCACCAACTTCCATGTCTGTGTAGATTTGCATTAATCCTCCATCCAACTAAAGAAATGAAGCAGAGGTTCTGCAGACCTTTGGGGTGGAGGAGCAGGGTGGAGGACTCTGTGGAACGAGGAGAGTTTCAGGAGCAAATAAAACGCTGCAGACTTATCCTGAAAGTTTCATATCCGGCTGGAAATAAGGAATTTTCAGCATCATATGAACCGAATGTGTGGCTTCAGCCTTCTTCTTCTTCTCCTCTTTAACACGAGCTGCTGGTGACAGCTGAAGCTAACATGTGTCCTTCATCTGAGGACAGGTTCAGATCGAAGCTTAAAGCTTGGTTTGTGTCACTGGGTCCAGATGTTCTTCACATCCTGAGTTCTCCGGCGCCCCCTTGTGTTCAGCTGATCCGACAGAGCAGGCTAAAAGCAGGTTAAAAGCAGGCTAAAAGCAGGCTAAAAGCAGGCTAAAAGCAGGTTAAAAGCAGGCTAAAAGCAGGCTAAAAGCAGGCTAAAAGCAGGTTAAAAGCAGGCTAAAAGCAGGCTAAAAGCAGGCTAAAAGCAGGTTAAAAGCAGGCTAAAAGCAGGCTAAAAGCAGGCTAAAAGCAGGCTAAAAGCAGGTTAAAAGCAGGCTAAAAGCAGGTTAAAAGCAGGCTAAAAGCAGGCTAAAAGCAGGATAAAAGCAGGTTAAAAGCAGGCTAAAAGCAGGCTAAAAGCAGGTTAAAAGCAGGCTAAAAGCAGGCTAAAAGCAGGTTAAAAGCAGGCTAAAAGCAGGTTAAAAGCAGGCTAAAAGCAGGTTAAAAGCAGGCTAAAAGCAGGCTAAAAGCAGGTTAAAAGCAGGTTAAAAGCAGGCTAAAAGCAGGCTAAAAGCAGGTTAAAAGCAGGCTAAAAGCAGGCTAAAAGCAGGTTAAAAGCAGGCTAAAAGCAGGCTAAAAGCAGGTTAAAAGCAGGCTAAAAGCAGGCTAAAAGCAGGTTAAAAGCAGGCTAAAAGCAGGCTAAAAGCAGGTTAAAAGCAGGTTAAAAGCAGGCTAAAAGCAGGCTAAAAGCAGGTTAAAAGCAGGCTAAAAGCAGGTTAAAAGCAGGTTAAAAGCAGGCTAAAAGCAGGTTAAAAGCAGGCTAAAAGCAGGCTAAAAGCAGGTTAAAAGCAGGTTAAAAGCAGGCTAAAAGCAGGTTAAAAGCAGGTTAAAAGCAGGTTAAAAGCAGGCTAAAAGCAGGCTAAAAGCAGGCTAAAAGCAGGCTAAAAGCAGGTTAAAAGCAGGCTAAAAGCAGGTTAAAAGCAGGTTAAAAGCAGGCTAAAAGCAGGTTAAAAGCAGGTTAAAAGCAGGTTAAAAGCAGGTTAAAAGCAGGCTAAAAGCAGGTGTATCTGCGGCCTTTCAGGCTGCTCTTCACAAAGTGAAGTCTCCCCAGACTTCTGTCAGCTCACATTATTTAACTGCTGCTCAGCATCAACATCGTGTCGCGTCTTTAAAGTGTAAAAAGAGGTCGGCTGGACGCCATTAACGGTGCTTTCAGGGACCTGTGGGGCCATTAACGGTGCTTTCAGGGACCTGTGGGGACGTTAACGGTGCATTCAGGGACCTGTGGGGACGTTAACGGTGCTTTCAGGGACCTGTGGGGACGTTCAGCCTCGCTGCTGGAGCTCAGCGGGGAACGACTCGTCTTCATCGTGAAGCTGAAACACAATGATCCAGATTTCCTCTGCCTGAGCAGCACAGCTCACTGGGGCCTCTTCCTCCTCTTCCTCTTCCTCCTCTTCCTCTTCTTCCTCCTCTTCCTCCTCTTCCTCTTCCTCTTCTTCCTCCTCTTCCTCTTCTTCTTCCTCTTCCTCTTCTTCCTCTTCCTCCTCTTCTTCCTCTTCTTCCTCCTCTTCCTCTTCTTCCTCCTCTTCCTCTTCTTCCTCCTCTTCTTCCTCCTCTTACTCCTCTTCTTCCTCCTCTTCCTCTTCCTCCTCCTCTTCCTCTTCCTCTTCTTCCTCCTCCTCTTCCTCTTCTTCCTCCTCTTCTTCCTCTTCTTCCCCCTCATCCTCCTCTTCCTCCTCTTCCTCTTCTTCCTCTTCCTCCTCTTCTTCCTCTTCTTCCTCTTCTTCCTCCTCTTCCTCTTCTTCCTCTTCTTACTCCTCTTCTTCCTCCTCTTCCTCTTCTTCCTCCTCTTCCTCTTCTTCTTCCTCTTCTTCCCCCTCATCCTCCTTTTCCTCCTCTTCCTCTTCCTCCTCCTCTTCCTCCTCTTCCTCTTCCTCTTCTTCCCCCTCATCCTCCTCCTCCTCCTCTTCCTCTTCCTCCTCTTCTTCCTCCCCTTCCTCTTCTTGCTCTTCCTCCCCCTCATCCTCCTCTTCCTCCCCCTCTTCCTCTTCCTCCCCCTCTTCCTCCTCCTCTTCCTCCCCCTCTTCCTCTTCCTCCTATTCCCCCTCATCCTCCTCCTCCTCCTCTTCCTCCTCTTCTTCCTCACGTTGGAGCAGTGAAACATTTGATTTCTTTCCTGTCTTTTCTTTCTCCTGCAGAAATGTCCCTGCAGGACAGAGGAGAACATGAAAAATTTAAATGCAGAAATCCTCCTCCACAAAGAAGAGGAGGAGGAGGAGGAGGAGGAGGAGGAGGAGGAGGTCTGGAGGGATGAGCCGGAGGATCTTCATCTTCTTCTGTGTTGAAGCCTCAGTTTGAGTACAACAGACGGCTGTTTCTTATCAGTGGAAATTGGAGTAATTCTGTGAATATTTATTTCTAATTCTGCAGATTCTGTTAATTTACAGCTGAGAACCACAGAATCAGTCAGTTTCTGACCCATCAGAGGAGGTGAAATCAGTCCAAACTCTGAGAATCAGTGAGCAGTAACATGTTGATCTGACTCTTTCACAGCAGTTATTAATGATAATAATGATGTACATTATCTCAATAATACAGCCAGAAGCTTACATTAGAATTATTTTATTTACTTATTTATTCTCACAGTGTATTAGATTATAAAAGAGGCCAAATATGGATTATATGCAGCTGCAGATGATCAGATAAAAGAAAAACACAGTAAACGTGACGACAAAACTGTGAAATATAAGAGAATGAGAAGGAAGAAACGTGCAGAAAATAACCTTCAGAGGTCAAACCATCAGATAAGAGGGATTTTATAATATAATAAACTAAAATAAACTAATAAAGAAATCCTTAATAAATAAATGCTGCAACACGGATAAATGAAGCTGGAGTAAAAAGTTTTCTCATGACATTTCAGAGCTGCATAACTGCATTTTCCCCACTGGAAACAAAAGATTTACAATATTTTTGTGATAAATTCATTTTTAACATAATTTATCTAAACTGAACCATCAGGGAATATTTTCTAAATCAGAGTTTTCTTGGAAAATAAAGAAATAAACTGTAAAAACAGAAATAATGAAGCAGAATAATCAGTCAGTGTGAACAAACTGTTGGTTATTATTATTAATAAATGTACAAGTTATTCATATAAAATCAAAGTCAAACTATTTGTAAAGTAAGAAAAAATGAAAAAGGCAAATATTCCTGTTTACTGGAAGCAGAATTAATTTTATCTTTCTGTAGAAATTCTAAATCCATTTTATTTGGAAACTATATTCCGATAAGAGCTGCTAGAAATGATTATTTAGGAAATCAGATTTAAAATAAACTATTTAAAATGGAAAAATTACATCATGAACCAGCTTTCAGCCTCAGTTATAAGAACAAAAAACATTTATCTCCAAACATCCGAACGGTTTCCATCAAATATCTCGGTCAGATGAGACGTGTTTTCATCCAGATTTGATCCATAGTTACATGAAAAGAGAATAAAACACAAAGGGAGGATCCAGGGTCTCAGAGCGGATCAAAGCGAGACTTAACTGTAAATTACTGTAAAATAACAGTAAGAGACGCCGGTAAAATACCGTAATATTGACGGTATTCATCTGTAAAATGTGCAGCACATCAGTATCAGTCGTTCAATGTAAAACAGAAAGTTCCTTTTCATCCACAACAAATATTATTATTATTACAGTAAAATATATGCAGGAAGATCATTTCTGGCTGCTTTTTAGTGGCTTAACGCTGGAATGTTTAACCTTAAAGGGGAAGTTAATTTTTTAAAACCTGGAGCTTATTTCTGCCATAAAATACGTTCATTAATAAGATTTTGGTGAAAGTCGGCGTGGAACTTATTTCTGGCTAAATGGGGCTTATTTCTGCACCCGGGTCACATGGAACAAAGTCAAGATCTGAACAAAGTTTGATGAAGCATCTGCAGAAAAATGACGTTCTTCCATTTCAAACTGGCCTCAAACTTCATCCTTCAAGCTCCTGGAAATAACCGGGAATGTTGGTGTCCAAATGTCACAGAAAACCCTCCTAACATCCTCACGCCTCCAGGAGCAGATCCATGAGACCAGGTCAGATCCATGAGACCAGGTCAGGTCCTTGAGACCAGGTCAGCTCCATGAGACCAGTTCAGATCCATGAGACCAGTTCAGATCCATGAGACCAGGTCAGGTCCATGAGACCAGGTCAGCTCCATGAGACCAGGTCAGGTCCATGAGACCAGGTCAGGTCCATGAGACAAGGTCAGGTCCATGAGACCAGGTCAGGTCCATGAGACAAGGTCAGCTCCATGAGACCAGTTCAGATCCATGAGACCAGGTCAGGTCCATGAGACCAGGTCAGCTCCATGAGACCAGGTCAGCTCCATGAGACCACAGAGGTCCATGAGACCAGTTCAGATCCATGAGACCAGGTCAGGTCCATGAGACCAGGTCAGTTCCATGAGACCACAGAGGTCCATGAGACCAGGTCAGGTCCATGAGAACAGGTCAGATCCATGAGACCAGGTCAGATCCATGACCCCACAGAGGTCCATGAGACCAGGTCAGATCCATGAGACCAGGTCAGCTCCATGAGACCAGGTCAGGTCCAGCTCTGTTTCGGTTCTGATGGATAAACTCCAAAGATCAGAACCAGCTCCCACCTCCCAGAAAGCTCTTTAATCAGCTTAAAGAAGCCTCACAGAGCTGCGTGATGTTATGAATTTAAATTCATGGCTGGACAGGAGGCTGGAAACAGGGGAGCCGGAGTTAAGAAGATAATATCAGAGCAACCTCTGTGGGGAAGTGTCCCACGTCTCGATTAGTCCAACAAGCAGAAGAAGAGGCTCTGCAGCAGGAGGCAGCCACACCTGACCTCATCACAACACCTCGGAAACAGCAGGTCTGAGCAGGACTTTTATATATTTAGTCTGGTTAAACTCAAACGCACCAGCAGCAATGAAACAACATCACATGAAAACAGATTAGGAGCTGCCAGCCAGATCTTCTGGATGAGTTAGAGCCTTAAAAACCAGCAATAAGTTCTAAAATCAGTCCTGAAACAAACAGGAAACAGCTGAGTTAGCATAACCTGCACAGAGAAGGTTTGGAAAACTGAGCTGATCTGTCAAAATCACAAAGTTATGAGCTGAAGCTCAATTATATGAAGCCAAAGAGCCAAGAAAACAAACTGGTTCATGTTTGGAGTCTGATCGCTCAAATAAAAAGATTCAGGGGGTTTAGATTCAGCCAAACTCCCTGAATTTTCATGTGCAGATGCATTTTAATATACTCATCAAAGCAGTGGAAGGAATCTGAATATTTCCTGAAAAAAATGGACCTCAAAAGTAACATATAGAATGAAAACAGGATGGGGCCCAGGATGAAGCCCTGAGGAACTCCTGCCTCTCGGATGGGAGTTAACCCATGTAGAACAGCATGTTTAATGCCTCCGATGATCCTCTGAACCACAAAGAAGTTCTGCAGAACCTCAGTGTGTAAAACCGGGTTTAAACCCATCAAGAGGTGCTTTCAAGAAGAAAAGGTTGGAAATGAGAGAACAACAAAGAAGTTAAACAACAAAGAGAATGTACGACCCAACAGGATTCAACATGTTTGAATAGGAGGGACACGGCGGAGTGATAGTGGAGCTGAGCTGCTCCAGCCTGAAAACTGCCTCCTCCACCCACAGCAGGGTGGCCCAGGGGGTTAAAACAAGCACACCCTCCGTCTGATAAATACAGGAAGCTCTGTAACACAGCGGTGGAGGTCAGAGGTCACCATGTGTGAGAACACCTGTTTCTGTGCATGTGTGGTCATGTATGTCTGATACATGGAAACACACACACACACACACACACACACACACACACACACACTCACACACACACTCACACACACACACACACACACCTGCTGAGGAACACCTGGGTGTGTTTTCTCACCTTTACACACAGCTGTAAACAAACACTTATTACCCAGAGGGCCGTGCTGCTGCAAAGCTCCTCAGGTCTTATGGAGGGATGAATCCTCCCCAGAGCCCGGACCTCAACATTATTGAAGCAGTGTGGGATCATCTGACAGAGAACGGAACAAAAGGCAGCCCACATCCAAAGAAGAGCTTTGGGATGTCCTTCAAGAAGCCTGGAGAACTATTCCTGAAGACTCCTTAAAGAAATGACAGAAAGCTTGTCTCAGAGGGTTCAGGCTGTGTTGGAGAATAAAGGAGCTCAGACCAGAGATTCACTTTAAAGCTGCTGAGAACTGATAAAAACTCTGTTTCTGCCTCAGATTCTGGATTTATGTTCATGTTTGAACATGTTTCAGTGAATCTCTGCAGCTGCTTCCTGTTTTTATCTCCAGATGAACAGCTGGTGGATCTATCCCTCCTCAGTGTCCTTGATGCTGATGACGTCATTAAAAAGAAGCAGGAAACAAACAGCAGATCTCAGCGTTTCTGAGAGCTGCTCCAACATCATGAACATGTCTGACAGCACTAAGCCTTGTGGGTAATGTAGTTTTCCAGAGTTTTAATGGTGAAACACGTTCCTGCTGTTGTGATTTAACATGTGAAATGTTTGAACTTTATAATCAGAATTCTTCTGGGAGAACGAAGCAGGAAGCGTCTGAGCTCCATAAAGCTGCAGGAATTTCTCGGCTCTGTGTTTCTGTTGCCGTCCGAACACTTTCCACCTTTCCCACACCTTCTCTGGTGAAACCGCAGCCTCCCGCTGCTTCCTGTGATGAAGTCAGTAAATTACAGGCCTCCAGCTGCAGCGCTGAGGATTAGCACGCTCCATTCATTCTGTGATTTACAGTGCCAGCAGAAATATATGATAGCTTTAACACAGAGCACTCAAACCTTCTGCTCGAGTTCAACTGGGCCCCAAACCAAACTCCATTTCACCTAATTAGATGTGATTGCACAATCAAGCAGCACCAAGCAGGTCCAGGTCCGCCTGTATCTGCGGCAACAGGAAGCAGAATCATCTTCAGCAGACATCCATTACGGCCCTCGCTGTTTCTGGCAGCTGCAGGAAACGATCACTTCTCGGAGAAAAATGGAGCGTTTGGCTTCCTGTCAGGAAAAACAGTGTTGATCGGCTCTGAGCTGGTTCGCAGGGAGGCGTCACTCTGAGCCATTATCGGGCTCCAGGGCAGAGCTGCGGGGACTGCAGGAAAAAGCCAAATTAAAGTAAATACGTCCGTATGTTTTAGGTTCAGTTTGGTTTTCTGGGACAATGTTCAGTCCACAACATTAGAAGAGGAAAGGAAACCCTTCATTTCCTTTTATTCAGCGTCAGACACGTTGAACTCAACATATTTCATGTTCCCAGAGAAGTGGACGAGGTTAACATCAGGCTTCTTTTCTGCACAGTAAAGCTTGGGAATGGAACTCTGTATTGTGGTGCTGGACAAAGGTTTCCACAGTAATCCCTTGTCCATGTGCTGCTATCAGCTGCTGATGAAGGACGGTTCTTGATGCAGCGTCTGAGGGGTCAGAGGTCACGGGGTCCAGCTTAGGCTTGCTCCCTCGTCCTTTACACTGAAACTCCTCCAGATTCCCTGAATGCTTTAATGATTTTCTGCTCTGTAGAGGCAGAAATATGCAGATCCCTTCCAGTCTTTCTCTGAGGAACATTGTTTTAAACACAAACTGGAGCTCCTCTGAACATCTCTGCTGCTCAGACTGTCATGGAGGCTGATTTAGGTCCAGATCAGGGTTAAAATCAGCTGATGACATCAGTATTTTTGCCTCATTACAAGCTCTAAATTCCATTTCTTTGGAATATGTTGCAGGTCTGAAACTGGATGTTTATTCACTACCTGAGACATGAAAAGAAAGATTTTGGGTTTATAGAGATGAAATCAGAAGACATTTCAGCCTCAGATGTTCGAGCTGTAAAAAATGTTTTAACAGAGTACAGTTACAGTGATGATGAGGAGGAGGATGAAGGCGTCTCAGTCCATTAGTGTGTGGACAGCTGGTCAGAATAGAGGATTACTGTTTGGTTCTGAGTGGAGGAGGAGACGCCACATGTCCTATTAAACTGTGATGATCCTGCTCCTCCTCCTCCTCTTCCTCCTGGTTTGATGTCCTGCTCTTTAGGGCCTTAATGGGAGCTGACGGTGCTGCAGAGTCACGGCGCTCTGTCTCACAGCAGGATGGTTATTCGCACCGCCAGTTGGCCTCTTCTTTTATGTACGAGCGGCTGTGTGTTTGTGAGGCTCTTGTTTGCGTCCAGATGTTTGTGGTCATGTCGCTGCGGGACGAGAAAACGCCACCCGTTTTGTTTTATTCAGGAGACGTGAGGGCGGGAGGTGCTGCAGAAAACTGGTTAACAGGAGAAGGTGACAGAGGAGCTGGCAGATGACATGTTCGGTTGTGTCACTTACAGCCAGCAGAGGAGGAGGAGGTGCAGATGGTGCTTAAAATGGCAGATTTGTTTAAGATGTCGTCTCATTTAGAAGTCTAAACATGTCGTCTCACATCACTGCAGACGAACAGCAGAGAGACAGCAGAGAGGTTAGCAGCCTGCAGGGATGCCTTGCTGAAGGGCACAAGCAGCAGCACATGAAGGAAGAAAAAGGTCCAGAAAAACAACTAAGCCTCCGAACTACCATGAAGCTACAGGAATACAGCACGAACAGCAGCTAAAGCAAAAAAAAAGAATAAATCCAGAAGGAAATCCAGGAGGTCTGAAAGGGAAGCGAGCAGAGAACAGAAGGAAGCTAGGAGAGAACAGAAGGAAGCTAGGAGAGAACAGAAGGAAGCGAGCAGAGAACAGAAGGAAGCTAGGAGAGAACAGAAGGAAGCGAGCAGAGAACAGAAGGAAGCTAGCAGAGAACAGAAGGAAGCTAGGAGAGAACAGAAGGAAGCGAGCAGAGAACAGAAGGAAGCTAGCAGAGAACAGAAGGAAGCTAGCAGAGAACAGAAGGAAGCTAGCAGAGAACAGAAGGCAGCTAGCAGAGAACAGAAGGAGGCTAGCAGAGAACAGAAGGAAGCTAGGAGAGAACAGAAGGAAGCTAGGAGAGAACAGAAGGAAGCTAGGAGAGAACAGAAGGAAGCTAGCAGAAAACAGAAGAAAGCTAGCAGAGAACAGAAGGAAGCTAGCGGAGAACAGAAGGAAGCTAGGAGAGAACAGAAGGAAGCTAGCAGAGAACAGAAGGAAGCTAGCGGAGAACAGAAGGAAGCTAGCGGAGAACAGAAGGAAGCTAGGAGAGAACAGAAGGAAGCGAGCAGAAAACAGAGGGAAGCTAGGAGAGAACAGAAGGAAGCTAGGAGAGAACAGAAGGAAGCTAGCAGAGAACAGAGGGAAGCTAGTGGAGAACAGAAGATAGCTAGTAGAAAACAGAAGAAAGCTAGCAGAAAACAGAAGAAAGCTAGGAGAGAACAGAAGGAAGCTAGCAGAGAACAGAAGGAAGCTATCAGAGAACAGAAAGAAGCTAGCAGAAAACAGAAGGAAGCTATGAGAGAACAGAAGGAAGCTAGCAGAGAACAGAAGGAAGCTAGCAGAGAACAGAGGGAAGCTAGCAGAGAACAGAGAGAAGCTAAGAGAGAACAGAAGGAAGCTGGCAGAGAACAGGAGGAAGCTAGCAGAAAACAGAAGGAAGCTAGGAGAGAACAGAGGGAAGCTAGCGGAGAACAGAAGATAGCTAGCAGAAAACAGAAGGAAGCTAGCAGAGAACAGAAGGAAGCTAGGAGAGAACAGAAAGAAGCTAGCAGAAAACAGAAGGAAGCCAGGAGAGAACAGAAGGAAGCTAGCAGAGAACAGAGAGAAGCTAGGAGAGAACAGAAGGAAGCTGGCAGAGAACAGAAGGAAGCTAGGAGAGAACAGAGGGAAGCTAGCAGACAACAGAGGGAAGCTAGCAGAGAACAGAAGGAAGCTAGGAGAGAACAGAGGGAAGCTAGCGGAGAACAGAGGGAAGCTAGCAGAGAACAGAAGGAAGCTAGCAGACAACAGAGGGAAGCTAGCAGAGAACAGAGGGAAGCTAGCAGAGAACAGAGGGAAGCTAGCAGAGAACAGAAGGAAGCTGAGGCAACTTGTGTTTATTGTGTTGGACAAATTGTGGCTAATTTCTGTTGAAATGTCACCAGAACTACCCGCCAGCACAAGCACAGCATCATATTCTCCTTAATGTGCCTCTGTCCATCAGAGCAGCTTCAGCCGGTCAGCTGTTAATTTTAGCTAATATTCTGAGTCACATCAAAGTCCAACCAGAATAAAAACAGCTCATTTTATCAGACCTGTTGTATCTGTAGCATCAGAGGCTGCTGGTTAAGGTTCCTGTTAACTGCTGTTAGTCACTGAGCTGTCTGACAACAGACAATAAAACAGGAAATAAGAGGCTTTATTAGGATTTCAGCTGCATTTAAATACAGTTCATGAAGACAGCAGGAGAGAAGCTAACAGATGTTAGCACAGCTGGATGTTAGCTAGAAAGCTAATAGCTGCTGTTCTATTGTCCTGTTCTTTGAAATAAGGAATTATTTCTTATCTGATTAATCATTAGAGTATCTGATTATTACCTAAATAGTTGTTTGAAGCAGGTCTTATTGGAATCTCTTCTATGAACATTATGGAAATGTGCCTCCAGTAAACAGAACATTTAAGTTTTTGAAGCTGTCCATCATGATGTCTTACTTCATTAAACTGTTTGACTTTGATTTTAACTTATACATTTTCTTTAAAATCATATTCATAATCGACAGTTTGCACCCCCCTCTCTGTGTTCACTTTAAAAATATAAAATCATGCAACGCATTTATTTCTTTTCATGAATCTTTAAAACTTTCCGTCCACTTTTCCTTTTATAGAGACTGGCCTGGTGTAGATTAGGGTCAGATGGTTGGTTTGGAGCCATGGTGACAGCAGACTTTTATTTTGAAAATATCTCTGCTGCAGCCTGAGGAGACACATATAAAACTGTGTCATCGGCATACATTTGGTGATGCTGCAGCTGCTGTGATGGAGAGGATGCCTGACCTCCTTCAGTCCTCTGAAGTCTTCTGTTTTCTCTGCACAGACTTATATAGTTTATGCATTTAGCGACTTACAGGTAGGCAGATAGGGTGGGGGGCATTGCCTAAGGACCCCTACTGGAGGTAATACCTTTCATGCAGGGGATTTGAACCCAGGTCTCCCACATGGAAGGTGGTAATCACACCACTACACTATCCAGACTTGATGTAAACTTTCAGAAAACTACTTTTTCCTGCTGGAACATCGTGAAACTGAACATTTCAACACATTTTAGTTCTCAGCACATCTGTGTTTGGGTTCAACCTTCATCAGATTCTCACGCTGACGTCTCGAGGCGGCGCCGCACCTGCAGCTTCCAGAGTGTGGAGCTTCTTTTCAGCTGCCTCCCTGTTATCTGCAGGTTAGTGGAGCCGGGGCCCCGCGGGGCCCCACATTACTGAGGAATGAGAAGTTCAGGTAAACAAGGCTCCTCAGCAGCTCAAAGCGTCCGCCTGCACTCATCTTCATCATCAGCCTCCTCCTCATCCCAAAGCTCCACGCTTTCATTTCAGCCTCCTTCCTCTCCTCTGTTTTATTTCCCTCCGGCTGCATGTCTCTCTTTACAAAGCCCCGGAGCGTTATCAGAGCATTACCGCGCGCAGCATGTGTTTGATTAAAAAAGTGTAAAGTTACAAATTAGTTAATAAAATCATTTAAGCCCATCGCTGCAAATGGTGATAAATGTCTTCCATATGTTCCCAATAAAGCTGCGGAGTGCCATGTGCCCGTCCCCTCTGTCTCCGCCATAAACAAATAAATTAAAACAATTACCACGCCGCGCCTCGTCTTTAATGAGAGCGCGGTCAGTGAAATATGTGACAGCCCAGAACAGCGAGCTGAAGAGGCTCAGAGAGCAGCTCCGGTCGTCTGAAGCACCTGAAACTGGTCTGCTGCTGTGCTGCAGATGAGGGACGGGGCCCAGAAGAATGAAAGCAGCCAGATTTATAAAAGGGACGGCGCTCTGACAGCAGCCTGCTCGGGATCCTCTGAAACCAAACTGTTCAAACTGCTGCTCTCAGCGCAGAGCAGGAAGCTGAACAAAGGTCAAAGGTTAAAGATGAGAAACAGGAAATAATCTCACTCCTTTCTCCTGGATCTTTATTTCATGTCGGTCTAAACATTTCAGCCTAATAGTTTATTTCAACATAAAATCTAATTTATTCATGAACATCTTTATTATTTTTGCACATTTTCTACACAAACATCGATTCAAATTCTCATTGAACTTTTATTCAATTGCAGACAATAAGAAGCCAAGATGTCTCGTTAGCTTCATTTCATCTGATAACAAACATCTATTTTCACATTTCAGACCTGCAACACATTCCAGTGAAGAGATAAAAAATATTACTTCAACCAGCTGACTGTGACCTGATCTGGTCCTAAAGCAGCCGCCATGACAGTCTGAGCAGCAGAGATGTTCAGAGGAGCTCCAGTTTGTGTTTAAAACAATGTTCCTCAGAGAAAGACTGGAAGGGATCTGCATATTTCTGCCTCTACAGAGCAGAATATCATTAAAGCATTCAGGGAACCTGGAGGAGTTTCAGTGTAAAGGACGAGGGAGCAAGCCTAAGCTGGACCCAGTGACCTCTGACCCCTCAGACGCTGCATCAAGAACCGTCATTCATCAGCAGCTGATAGAAGCACCTGGACAAGGGATTACTGTGGAAACCTTTGTCAAGCACCACAATACAGAGTTCCATTCACAAGCTTTACTGTGCAGGAAAGAAGCCTGATGTTAACCTCGTCCACTTCTCTGGGCTCGGAGGCGTCTGGGATGGACCGTCACACGGTGGAAACGTGTGCTGTGGTCAGACCCATCAGTATTCCACATCTTTGGTGGAAGAAATGGAGCAAAGAGCAAAAGCAGCATCCAGCCTGCTGTCAGCAGCCAGTCCCTGCAGCCAGGCTCTGTGATGGTATGGGGTTGGATCAGGGGGCAAAGCTCATTTCCACTTCTGTGACGGCAGCATTAATGCAGAAAAGCTCACTGAGATTTTACAGCAACATATGCTGCCTTCAAGGCCACATCTTTTCCAGGGACGTCCCAGCATGGGTACGAGGTTGGATCAGAGCCTTAAAGAGTTGCAGGACTGAGCGTAAACATGGAAATATATTAAAAACTGAAATAAGTTGACAAAACAAAACATATTTTAACTTCAGGCTGTCATAAAAAGTAAAAGAAAATGTTTTTTTGTTTTTTATGACTTATTATTTTCTAATTTAACCCTCAGAAAATAAAAGAGGAAATAACACGTTCAGCTGAGGAAGGAAACGGCTTCAACTTTTTCATGTGACGTCGCCTCTGAGCAGCAGCTTCCCATGATGCACTGCAGTCGTCTGCAGTGATAAAAACCGGTTCTGGTTTCACTGATAAAGGTTTCCAGATGTGTTAACATTCAGCGTGACTCCAGATGTGGACGTCTGCTGGCTGTTTTACTGCAGAGCTGCGCTCTGACATGACTCCAGCACCTTTTATCCAAATGTTTGTGAGTCAGAGTCACGTGTTCGATTCTGAGCTGCTGTGATGGTGTGAAGCCGGCTGGATGAAGGGAGTTAAACATCCTGAACTCCCTCTGTCAGCAGTGAAAGATGTCCGGTCAACAGGAGGTTAAACAGGAGGTTAAACAGGAGGTTAAACAGGAGGTTAAACAGGAGGTTGAACAGGAGGTTGAACAGGAGGTTGAACAGGAGGTTAAACTGGAGGTTAAACAGGAGGTTGAACAGGAGGTTAAACTGGAGGTTAAACAGGAGGTTAAACTGGAGGTTAAACAGGAGGTTAAACTGGAGGTTAAACAGGAGGTTAAACAGGAGGTTGAACTGGAGGTTGAACTGGAGGTTAAACAGGAGGTTAAACAGGAGGTTAAACAGGAGGTTGAACAGGAGGTTAAACAGGAGGTTGAACAGGAGGTTGAACAGGAGGTTAAACTGGAGGTTAAACAGGAGGTTAAACAGGAGGTTAAACGGGAGGTTAAACACCTCGTCTCCATCTGCTGCTCGGATACAGTCTGGACCAGCAGTGCCCCACAGGAAGCGCTTCAAGCCTCATGAATCTGCAGATTTCAGCAGCTGCAGGAACATGTTGAAATGAATCAGGTCAATAAAATAAAAAGAGCACCATCCAGAGGCAGAGTCTCTCAGAAGTAAAGAGGTTCAACCTCATTGGGCTTCATGCAGGAACCGTAAAATCGCTTTTATTCGAGTCGTTTGCTTGACTAATGGATTGTATGTTGAAGCAGTCACAGATAAATATCTACATGATCCCCCATAAGAATGCTGACATTATTCTGTTAAAGCTCCATCAGATGCAGCTTAAAGCTCCATCAGATGCAGGTTAAAGCTCCATCAGATGCAGGTTAAAGCTCCATCAGACGCAAATTAAAGCTCCGTCAGATGCAGCTTAAAGCTCCATCAGATGCAGCTTAAAGCTCCATCAGATGCAGGTTAAAGCTCCGTCAGATGCAGGTTAAAGCTCCATCAGATGCAGCTTAAAGCTCCATCAGATGCAGCTTAAAGCTCCATCAGATGCAGGTTAAAGCTCCGTCAGATGCAGCTTAAAGCTCCATCAGATGCAGGTTAAAGCTCCATCAGATGCAGGTTAAAGCTCCTTCAGATGCAGCTTAAAACTCCATCAGATGCAGGTTAAAGCTCCTTCAGATGCAGCTTAAAGCTCCGTCAGATGCAGCTTAAAGCTCCATCAGATGCAGCTTAAAGCTCCATCAGATGCAGGTTAAAGCTCCGTCAGATGCAGCTTAAAGCTCCATCAGATGCAGGTTAAAGCTCCATCAGATGCAGGTTAAAGCTCCATCAGATGCAGCTTAAAGCTCCATCAGATGCAGCTTAAAGCTCCATCAGATGCAGGTTAAAGCTCCGTCAGATGCAGCTTAAAGCTCCATCAGATGCAGGTTAAAGCTCCATCAGATGCAGGTTAAAGCTCCTTCAGATGCAGCTTAAAACTCCATCAGATGCAGGTTAAAGCTCCTTCAGATGCAGCTTAAAGCTCCGTCAGATGCAGCTTAAAGCTCCATCAGATGCAGGTTAAAGCTCCGTCAGATGCAGGTTAAAGCTCCATCAGATGCAGCTTAAAGCTCCATCAGATGCAGGTTAAAGCTCCATCAGATGCAGGTTAAAGCTCCGTCAGATGCAGCTTAAAGCTCCGTCAGATGCAGGTTAAAGCTCCGTCAGACGCAGCTTAAAGCTCCATCAGACGCAGGTTAAAGCTCCATCAGATGCAGCTTAAAGCTCCTTCAGACGCAGCTTAAAGCTCCATCAGATGCAGGTTAAAGCTCCATCAGATGCAGGTTAAAGCTCCGTCAGACGCAGCTTAAAGCTCCATCAGACGCAGGTTAAAGCTCCATCAGATGCAGCTTAAAGCTCCTTCAGACGCAGCTTAAAGCTCCGTCAGACGCAGGTTAAAGCTCCATCAGATGCAGGTTAAAGCTCCATCAGATGCAGGTTAAAGCTCCATCAGATGCAGGTTAAAGCTCCATCAGATGCAGGTTAAAGCTCCATCAGATGCAGGTTAAAGCTCCTTCAGATGCAGGTTAAAGCTCCATCAGATGCAGCTTAAAGCTCCATCAGATGCAGGTTAAAGCTCCGTCAGATGCAGGTTAAAGCTCCATCAGATGCAGCTTAAAGCTCCATCAGATGCAGCTTAAAGCTCCATCAGATGCAGGTTAAAGCTCCGTCAGATGCAGCTTAAAGCTCCATCAGATGCAGGTTAAAGCTCCATCAGATGCAGGTTAAAGCTCCTTCAGATGCAGCTTAAAGCTCCATCAGATGCAGGTTAAAGCTCCATCAGATGCAGGTTAAAGCTCCATCAGATGCAGCTTAAAGCTCCTTCAGACGCAGCTTAAAGCTCCATCAGATGCAGGTTAAAGCTCCATCAGATGCAGGTTAAAGCTCCGTCAGATGCAGCTTAAAGCTCCATCAGATGCAGCTTAAAGCTCCATCAGATGCAGCTTAAAGCTCCATCAGATGCAGCTTAAAGCTCCATCAGATGCAGGTTAAAGCTCCATCAGATGCAGCTTAAAGCTCCATCAGATGCAGGTTAAAGCTCCGTCAGATGCAGCTTAAAGCTCCATCAGATGCAGCTTAAAGCTCCATCAGATGCAGGTTAAAGCTCCGTCAGATGCAGGTTAAAGCTCCATCAGATGCAGCTTAAAGCTCCATCAGATGCAGCTTAAAGCTCCATCAGATGCAGGTTAAAGCTCCGTCAGATGCAGCTTAAAGCTCCATCAGATGCAGGTTAAAGCTCCATCAGATGCAGGTTAAAGCTCCTTCAGATGCAGCTTAAAACTCCATCAGATGCAGGTTAAAGCTCCTTCAGATGCAGCTTAAAGCTCCGTCAGATGCAGGTTAAAGCTCCGTCAGACGCAGCTTAAAGCTCCATCAGACGCAGGTTAAAGCTCCATCAGATGCAGCTTAAAGCTCCTTCAGACGCAGCTTAAAGCTCCATCAGATGCAGGTTAAAGCTCCATCAGATGCAGGTTAAAGCTCCGTCAGACGCAGCTTAAAGCTCCATCAGACGCAGGTTAAAGCTCCATCAGATGCAGCTTAAAGCTCCTTCAGACGCAGCTTAAAGCTCCGTCAGACGCAGGTTAAAGCTCCATCAGATGCAGGTTAAAGCTCCATCAGATGCAGGTTAAAGCTCCATCAGATGCAGGTTAAAGCTCCATCAGATGCAGGTTAAAGCTCCATCAGATGCAGGTTAAAGCTCCTTCAGATGCAGGTTAAAGCTCCATCAGATGCAGGTTAAAGCTCCATCAGATGCAGGTTAAAGCTCCATCAGATGCAGCTTAAAGCTCCATCAGATGCAGGTTAAAGCTCCGTCAGATGCAGCTTAAAGCTCCATCAGATGCAGGTTAAAGCTCCGTCAGATGCAGCTTAAAGCTCCATCAGATGCAGGTTAAAGCTCCATCAGATGCAGGTTAAAGCTCCATCAGATGCAGCTTAAAGCTCCATCAGATGCAGGTTAAAGCTCCTTCAGATGCAGGTTAAAGCTCCATCAGATGCAGGTTAAAGCTCCATCAGATGCAGCTTAAAGCTCCATCAGATGCAGGTTAAAGCTCCGTCAGATGCAGGTTAAAGCTCCGTCAGATGCAGGTTAAAGCTCCATCAGATGCAGGTTAAAGCTCCATCAGATGCAGGTTAAAGCTCCATCAGATGCAGGTTAAAGCTCCATCAGATGCAGCTTAAAGCTCCTTCAGATGCAGCTTAAAGCTCCATCAGATGCAGGTTAAAGCTCCATCAGATGCAGCTTAAAGCTCCATCAGATGCAGGTTAAAGCTCCGTCAGATGCAGGTTAAAGCTCCGTCAGATGCAGGTTAAAGCTCCATCAGATGCAGGTTAAAGCTCCATCAGATGCAGGTTAAAGCTCCATCAGATGCAGGTTAAAGCTCCATCAGATGCAGGTTAAAGCTCCATCAGATGCAGCTTAAAGCTCCATCAGATGCAGATTAAAGCTCCATCAGATGCAGGTTAAAGCTCCATCAGATGCAGCTTAAAGCTCCGTCAGATGCAGCTTAAAGCTCCATCAGATGCAGGTTAAAGCTCCATCAGATGCAGATTAAAGCTCCATCAGATGCAGGTTAAAGCTCCATCAGATGCAGGTTAAAGCTCCATCAGATGCAGGTTAAAGCTCCATCAGATGCAGGTTAAAGCTCCATCAGATGCAGCTTAAAGCTCCATCAGATGCAGGTTAAAGCTCCATCAGATGCAGCTTAAAGCTCCATCAGATGCAGGTTAAAGCTCCATCAGATGCAGCTTAAAGCTCCATCAGATGCAGGTTAAAGCTCCATCAGATGCAGCTTAAAGCTCCATCAGATGCAGCTTAAAGCTCCGTCAGATGCAGGTTAAAGCTCCATCAGATGCAGATTAAAGCTCCATCAGATGCAGCTTAAAGCTCCATCAGATGCAGCTTAAAGCTCCATCAGATGCAGCTTAAAGCTCCATCAGATGCAGGCTAAAGCTCCATCAGATGCAGCTTAAAGCTCCATCAGATGCAGGTTAAAGCTCCATCAGATGCAGATTAAAGCTCCATCAGATGCAGCTTAAAGCTCCATCAGATGCAGATTAAAGCTCCATCAGATGCAGGTTAAAGCTCCATCAGATGCAGGTTAAAGCTCCATCAGGCGGAGAAGAAGCCACATGTGAACCTGATCCAGAAACTGTCTCCTGTAACCTGTCTGAAGCCGTCTCCTCGGACCAAAGCTCATTAAAATGGACCGAGGCAAAGTGTTCTGTGGGCAGATGGATCAGAACCTGAAATTCTGTTTGGACTAAAGAGGAGAGGCACCATCCAGCTCGTTATCAGCTCTCAGTTCAAAGCATGGGGGGTGGGGGGGGGGGGGTTAGTGCCTGTGGAACTGGAAACCTGCACATCTGGAAAGGCTCCATCACTGCTGAAAAGTGGTTTCAGAGCAACATCTGCAGCTTCTTCAGGGAAGGCCTGAAATATTTCAGCAGGACAAAGTTAAACCGCATCCTGCATCTGTTCCAGTCCAGATGTTTCAAGAGTCCAGCTGCTGCTCTGACCTGCTGCAGTCCAGATGTTTCCAGAGTCCAGCTGCTGCTCTGACCTGCTGCAGTCCAGATGTTTCCAGAGTCCAGCTGCTGCTCTGACCTGCTGCAGTCCAGATGTTTCGAGAGTCCAGCTGCTCCTCTGACCTGCTGCAGTCCAGATGTTTAAAGAGTCCGGCTGCAGTCCAGATGTTTCCAGAGTCCAGCTGCTGCTCTGACCTGCTGCAGTCCAGATGTTTCGAGAGTCCAGCTGCTCCTCTGACCTGCTGCAGTCCAGATGTTTCAAGAGTCCAGCTGCTGCTCTGACCTGCTGCAGTCCAGATGTTTCCAGAGTCCAGCTGCTGCTCTGACCTGCTGCAGCCCAGATGTTTCAAGAGTCCAGCTGCTGCTCTGACCTGCTGCAGTCCAGATGTTTCAAGAGTCCAGCTGCTGCTCTGACCTGCTGCAGTCCAGATGTTTAAAGAGTCCGGCTGCAGTCCAGATGTTTCAAGAGTCCGGCTGCAGTCCAGATGTTTCCAGAGTCCAGCTGCTGCTCTGACCTGCTGCAGTCCAGATGTTTCCAGAGTCCGGCTGCTGCTCTGACCTGCTGCAGTCCAGATGTTTCACCACCTGAATAAATTTAAATGCACCCAAGACGACCCAGAATCCTCCATCAGACGGGAACGGGACAACATTTCTCTGCCAGAGGTCCAGCAGCTGGTCTGCTCAGTTCCAGATGTTTACAGATGGTGATAAAAGATGCTGCACAGGGGAAACATGGAGCTGTCCCAGCTGTTTGAGACGTGTTGCTGTTCGGATAATTCCACTTTTTTGTTGTTTGTTTCCTTAAAACTGAACTTTTTATCCTCATCATTCTGTGAGTTTTTCCTCACTGCATCATTTCATCCAAAGAGGTCACTGCTGCCCTCAGTTTCGCCGACAGGTGCAGGAACAGCAGAGGAGGCTTCTTCACTCCAACTGAAACTGAAATAAAACAAGTCTTTAAAAAGGGGAATTTCACCAGTGAAGGTCTCACTGAGCAGCTGAGGCGACTTTACGAGGATCTGGGACAAAGCCACATTTTAATGGTTTAATGGGGTCCAGGTAATGGTCCTTACACTGAGGGCGGGGGGGCAGCGTCCAGGTTTCTGTCCGGCGACCTTCACACTCGCTCATCTGGACTAAAGAAACATTAACCATCAAACATTAACACCCCTGCAGTGCAGCAGATGAGAGGAAATGAGCCTTTTAATGGGAGTGTTTAATAAAAGGTGAAGAAGAAGAAGAAGAAGAAGAAGAAGAAGCGTTTCCTTTTCTAAGATCAACATGTGCTCAAAGAGACGTTTTCACTCAGATTCACATGAAAATGATTTAAAATCCTGAAAACTGAGAGTTCCCATCAGTAAAAAACCTGAAACATGAATGAATGAGAAAGTTAAA